>NW_017732073.1:601599-607919 GCF_001890085.2 Hipposideros armiger | reverse complement strand
CCCTCCACAGCTAAGATGCTGAACAACAGCTCAACCTGGAGCTGGGCTGCTGTGAGTCGCCGGCAACGGCGTAGACTGCAGCCCCTGCTGCAGTGGGTTGCCGTGGGCTACCATGTAGCCAGCAGCCAGCGTGAGCGACCAGCAGCCGCAGTGAGCGGCCATACAGAAGCCAGCGACCAATCTGCCTTGCCCGGGAAGAGCGCGATGGTGGTGCCAACTTGGGCCAGTGAAGCAACGTCCTCCACAACTAGACTGAAGAACTAAAACGAGAGCAACTTGTCTGTTCACCTTCCCCCAATTCCCCAGTGCTGTTCCTAACCTCCCAATTCCCCAATAAAAATCTTTTAAAAAAAAGATTGTCTCTTTTGGGAGAAATATAATTGAAAACAAAATCCTCTGCCAGCTTAGAAAGAAATCCTCTCCACAAAAAGAGAATAGAAAACTACTGAATTATCAAATAAGCATTAACCAGAATGTGAGGTACATCACAGGCAATCTGCTAAAGCAATTGCAAAGACAGAAATAAATTTTTACTTTTATACAGCTGAACAGATACAACAAATTGAATGTATTTGTTCAAGAGAAATAATAGCTAGTCCTCCAGTAAGAGAACTTGACAGCACCATTTATCATGCATAGTTCATGTTAAATTCACCTGGTAATTGAGGTGGCCACCTGTGTTTGCTAATTGTCTTTATCCAAAGAAGAAAATACATGGTATGTTTGCAACTTGGAGCCAGATGTCAATTGAAGTTAAGCTCCTATCCCCTCATAGAAACTGCGAGATGGAGGACTTACCATGTTTGAAAACCGTATTTCAAAAATATGGTTTCCAGGCATCTGAGGAAAACATTCCAGGTTTGTAAAACCAGCAAGAGGCTTATTTACCTTTACAAGAATACTTACATATATTTCAAAGAGACAGAGAAAGAATTCACAATTGTAAGTTTTATAAGGTAAATACCCTGAGAAAAAAGAGGGAAGTCTCTTTCTTTTCTTTTTCCACTGGGTAGAATTTTTTTTTCATGTTTAATTTTTATTTATGTCTATATTCTTAATTGTTGAACAATGTAGAAAGTCCAGGCACTGCCACTTAAACATCTGGGTGTCTACAAAATAATCCTATCTTCCTTCACTAATGTATTTTGGAGACTGCTTAAAATTTTAAATAGACACCAAGGTGATTCTTGTGCAATCTAAAATGTGGGGGTTGTATATAACATCCAGCCAATACATGGTGGCAAACTGTAGGGAGGTAGGGATGGATTTAAGATATACTCCGGAGGTGGGATCTATTGAACTTGGGAATTGACTGGATGTAAAGGGTGAGAAAAAGTCATTGATCAAATGATATAGAAGTTTCTGGCTCAGACTGCTAAGAGCATTTGGAACCGTTCTCTGATATGGAAACAGTGGAGGAAGAGGGACAGATTCAATATGTGGAGGAGTGAAGCAAGGAAATATGATGATCTTAAATATGTTGATGAGAATTTTTATAGGTTTTACTAATACATGTACAGATGTGAGAATGGACTCCTGTGACTTCAATTTGCTTAACATGGCCTATTTTCAACAGGTGATTGTTTTGACCTTAAGTCTTAATCACTTCCCCTCTGGTCCCTCCTTCCCCAAGTAGTATTGCTTTCTGGATTTAAATTATTGAAATATAATTGTAGATGAAACAGTTTATTCATCATGACAATACAATATATCCCTATTAAAGAAAAATAATAAGTTTACCTGAAACAAACATCTGCTATGATTTTCTTTTTTCTTATAGCTGAGAAAAATGTGAAAATGAATCCCATTGGTTTTCAGGGATAGTAACTCCATGGTTGAATGTGCAGAGAAACTTTGAACTATGAGCAAATTGATAAGTCTTGGTAACCACCCTCTTCCAACAATCTGCTTTGTAGCACATTTTCAGCTCAACCCTGTGCCTGAGAGTTATGTCCATGATTGTAACAGGTTGAATATAAATTCCTGTTGTTAAATACCATCAACTCAGGTGAGGGAATCACAAACCCATTGTCAGAAACAATATCTCACAATTTGTATCATAAAAGAACTGGCCACAGTCAGGACTGTTGTAGAGCAGTGTAAATGACCAGCTGCTCAGGGCATTTTTTTGCTTTGAGTGTTTATTTACTCTAGAAGAACTGCAAGTGAAACATTCATTAGAAAAATATGTCACCTTAAAGCCAAATCTAATCCATTGATGTGATTCGGTTGACTGTCAATATTCTATTGTTGCTGTTGTTTTGAAATTGAATTTGAATGTTTTAGTGGGGCTTGGGGACTTGAGTTGCCATGGCCCACACCATTGCCCATAGTCCTGTAGAGGCATTTTGTCATCAGTTGGTCACATAGCCCTTGAAGTCTATGGCTTTTGCTTCCAACTTCTGTCTATAGCTATAATTTTAGGGTGGCAGGTTACAAGGATTCAGATAAAATCTTTTAAATTTGCATCATAAAACATAGCTTGACTTTTCTTTTGCTGAGTAATACTATTTTCCCATGTTTTTTTGTTGTTGTTGTTGTGTGTGTTGTTTGTTTGTTTTAGATAATTTTATACCATGCTGAAAACAAAACAAAGACCTAGGATCATCCACATACTGACTAAATATCTAGAGATAGTCAAAATTCTATATTTATTAGAATACAAATGCATTTAAGCCATCTCTGACCCAACCATTTGTTTTGTAGCTGAGGCAAGAATAGTTAGCCCCTGGTGGGGATGAATCCTGAGACACATTCAATAGACCAAAAGGCATTGGGGGTTGCAAACTTCAGGTTTTGTTTCATGCAATATAACTGACATAGAGAACTGAAATACTACTTCTGATATTCAATGGCAAGGCTAAAAATATTGTGGATCAGTGATGACTTAGACATTGTTACATTGTTAGTCCCATTTAAAGACAGAGTTGTTTATGAATTTCATCTTGTCATGTTTTTTTTCTCTTTACATATAAATTCTTCCACATATATTCACATAAATAGACTGACTATTAATGAATATACGAGGTCAGACAATTAAGTTTGAGAACTCATCCTAGATAAAGTACTATATACCATACCTCATTGCTGAATATCACTATGGTCACCTTCAAAGTACTCCCCTTGGGAAGCTATGCACCAACACCCATGCCTGGTCCACACTTGAAAGCAATTTTGGAACTCTTTTTCTGGAATAACCATCAGAGCTGTCATTGTATTACCTTTGATATCCTGAATGTCATCAAAATGTCTTCCTTTCAATATTGCCTTTATCTTTAGGTAAAGAAAGAAGTCATTGGGGGTCAGATGAGGTGAGTAGGGAGGGTGTTCTAATACAGTTATTTGTTTACTGGCTAAAAACTCCCTCCCAGACAGTGCTGTGTGAGCTGGTGCATTGTCGTGATGCAAGAGCCATGAATTGTTGGTGAAAAGTTCAGGTCGTTTTTTTTCACACACCCTTTTCAGCACTTCCAAATAGTAAGCTTGGTTAACTGTTTTTCCAGTTGGTACAAATTCATAATGAATAATCCCTCTGATATCAAAAAAAGTTAGCAACATTGTTGCAACAAGTTTGTGAACTTAATTATCAGAACTTCGTGTGCGCGCGCGCAAATATCTGCAAGAGTGCACACAGGTTGGTAGTGTTACAATATTTATGGCAATTGGTGTTAGGGTAATTAATGTTTGAGTCTATAGTTGCAATTACAAAGTAAGCCAACTCTCACTCTGATAAAATTATATTCCCACATACAGAGCTCAGTATATAAAATTTCTGATATAATAAATACATGTTTATCATTTCTACTGACAAGCAGCATTTTTTTAAAATTCAAATTTATTTATTTATACACATTTGCTGCTTTGAAAAATAAAGGATTGGCTGATTAGCAGCTGAATCTTTTCAATGACACCTGTGCAGCTGACAGGGGTCAGGAAAAGTGACACATTTGGAGGAGATATAAGTCTTTCCTTGATTTTATGTTGAGTAAAAACAAAATGTGCTGACTAAATGACTTGAGCAATCTCATGATGACATGATACCTTGTTCAGACTTGTGATGAGTTTTAGTAGGTAATTATTTTTGAATGATTGCCAGACTTGTTTTGAACTCTATCAGACATTTAAGGCCAAAAAACTTCACTTCTGGTAATTTAAGGCTTAATAACAGAAGAAAAAGAGCGACTGGTTAGGTTATTTCTTAAATATCGGGTTGTTGGAAAAGTAATTACATATTGTTTCTATGTTTTTTGTTGCAAAAATGCATCATGAATTTTCCAACAACCCAATATATGCTGTTCTTCATTCACTTTACCACTTTCAGGACTCAGAAAGGATCAACTTGCTAAATTGACTTTGAAAATACTCTGAAAGCCTATTCTAAAAATTAACACAGATGAGATAAATATGTTATTTCTCAAAGTTTTCTGGGATTGTTTTTCACATAACATATTGCTAAGGTATCTATGCTTCCAGTACATAAACACTCTGAATATCCTATGCAAAAGGAAATGGAAAATGAAAAAAGTTCTAAACATTAATGAATTTATTTTCTCACGTTCTTTCTGAAACAACGATACACTCCTGAAGTGATTCACTACTCTTTTTCCACATGCTGTTATAATTGCTGATCTAAGGTAGACACATACTTCATATACATGTTTGAAAAGTTATCTTCAGACAAGAACATTTTAAAACAGGTTGCCAATCTTTCAGGGCAACACAAGTAAAATTTCACAACACTGTCAGCTGACAAAGAAAAACTTCTGAGGTGTCCTAAATTAATTATAACAGGTCAGAGGGTAGAAGGAAGAGGCATGCGAGGTAAATCAGTTAACAACAGCATGGCAAAACCAACAAAAGACTGCTTACATTCTTGAATGTATGTCGAAATTTTAATTAACTTCCAAGTGGCTATTTTAGTCATTATCTAAAAAGAACAGCCAGTTGCCACAGACCACCAGGTATTACTGCTTCTTGCTTATGCAAAAAATTTCTGAACTAATGCCCACCATCAATCCGAACGAGGAAACATGTCTTGCTCATCGACTATGCACCTATCTCAGAACGAGCCTGACTTCACCTTCTCCCACCCCCCTTTATCTATAGCCAATGAAAATTCTTTCAAAACAACTTACATCTTTTTTCCCCACACTGTTTCCATAAAAGAGCCTATCAACTCCAGGACAATGGACATGTAAAGTTTTTGGTTTTGTTTTTGTTTTTCCATCATACCCTGCTGTTGGTGGTTCAGGACCAGGACCAGGACCAGGATCTGGTCCTTTTCTATCTAGCATTTGGCTCAATAAACACTTTCTTTCAAAAAAGGTTTTGGCCATGACAAATTTTAGTTTAACACAGCTAACACTTTACTTGATATTCATAACTTGAAATAGTTTTGTTTCTGTCTTTGAATAGCTCATTCTATTTGATATACATTTCATACCCTTAAAAACAGAGTTTTTTTTTTCCCAAATTAAATGACCAGCACATCTTTAGCCTTTCTAGTAGATGTATTTTCTACCTTTGTCTACTTTTATACCACTCTTTCTCAGGTAGGAAAACATTCCAGTAATTCATTTTACTTCCATGTATTCCCAAATACCGCTTGGTGTTCTTTATGCTATTAGATTTATAGTCTTGTATAATATTTTATAGAATCTTGGATTTGTTTAGTGAAAGTCGTAGAAACATGGACTTATAATCTCTTTTTCACTCACATATTAGCTATTCATCTGTGTTTCTAAGGAGCCTCCCTTTTCAGACCAAATCTCCCCCCGCCCCGCCCTTTTTGGAAACCATACCCTCAATGAACAGCATAAAGAACAATAACCTGAGAGTAAATATCACGAAATGTTTTAGTGGGTAAATATCAACCATGTTTAAGTATAGAACATTGCTAGCATTCCCCAAAACTTCAACCTAGAAGCATTGTACACTCCTGGAATACTGAACTACAGGCTCCATGATGGCATGTAGCTCGACTTCAGTGTCACTATTGTATCTTTAGCATATAGCTGGAATATAAGAGGTGTTCAATGAAAGCTTCTTTGAAAAACAAGAAGGACAAATTCTCTGCTGTATAATACTGAATGAAATAATTAATTAATATAGTAATTAAGTATGCATTTTCTCAAAGATCTCAGACTTCATTCCATTTCAGAAGAGCAAAATACCCAGCCATAGACCACCTAATTCTGCTTGTCACCCAGCAAAGCAAAACGTTCTTTCAGTTCAGAAATTTTATACTGGGGCAAGAAGGCAGAGAGATACCTGAGTGGACCATTGGAGAGCGGGATTAAAGAGTTCAGCCCAGGGCCGGC
>NW_017732073.1:584366-600319 GCF_001890085.2 Hipposideros armiger | reverse complement strand
GTATTCCATACAGAAATTATAGATTTTAATTTCACTATTAAAGAGAATTTTTCGTATTTCTGTTCTACTTCCCATTCATGTTTTTAACTATATATAACTCTAATTTGTCTTCCAGCTAACATTTGTATAATGAGTCTCACAGATATTATCTTACTTATATCTTACTTAAATCTCTTTTATCCAGAGGTAGGCTCAATTAATAACTGTACTTATTTTTGTCTACACATTATTATTTTCTCACTGAGGTTTTCTTTGTTGTTGTTTTTTAACACCTCAGCATTATATAAATTGCTAAACATATAAAATTAGCATAGAGGTGGATTCATGACAGTTTGTTGTGATTACATTTTTAAAGACTATGCATTTTCTATTAATAACTAAAACACAGATTTAGATTGTTGAATCTATATATTATGATATGGCAATAGTGTGACATTAGTTAACATTTTTATAATCCCTTATTGCTTATGGAGAACTATTCAATTTTAATATCAACATGGGGCAATATAGTTTGTATAACTATAATATGGAATCTTATAAATCTAACATGTTATTGACATTTTCATTGAAACTTGAAAGAATTTTGAATAGCTGAAATAAATCCTGAATGTATGCAGAAACTAGTTAACTGTCTTCTTTTGGACTGAAAAATGAATTTGACTTTAACATAACACATTCTAAAAATAGCCATCTCGCTTTCATATGATTTATATTTTCTTTGAAGCAACCTTGCAAGTGCATTGCTGTTTTTAGTTCATTTTATACTAAAGGCACTATGAGAAAGTGGACACGGACTGTCTTATTATCTGTTTGATTTGTGTATCTCAGCACACTCCACACGTTGGGCATGAGGCAGAAATGTTTATTTATTTCTTTTTCCCATGGGAACTTCAAAAGAATGAAAAGAGGTGACAGCAAGACAATATGCACGACCAGAAGGAGCAACAAGAGATTGCATTTGTTTTAGTTCTACTGGACAGTATATGGATAGTATTTGTCACTGAAATAATGTGGCTCATTTATATTGTACCTATTCTCTGTGGAGCTCAAAGCACTTTATGGGTACTCTCATTAATCCTAGAAGCTTGCTGTGAGCTAGGTATTTGGCAGCTTTTGTCCTCACTTTATGGCCTGCAGTTTAAAGGAAGTTACTTGTGCAGGTATTTACAAAGTGTTCAGGAAACAACCGATGGGGTTAACCAAGAAGGACTTTTTATTTTATCTGTAAAAGGTTAATAGTAATAATTGGCCAATGACACGAAATGCTAAATGTAATTACTTAAAATATGCTGACTCTCCTTTACCTCCAAGACAGTTTCCTACTGAATTTGTGTTAATAGAACTTTCATCCCTCTACACATCCAGGATTGAGATCTTAATTGCTTACCCTATTACTTCATTGCTACTACTTTGTTCAATGGGTTCCCAAGTCTTGACAATTCTCTTTTGCCAGGATTTTTTTTTTAATTCACTAGGGTGATAATAGTTAGTAAAATTACACAGGTTTCAAGTGTACAATTCTGTAATACATCATCTGTATATCACATTGTTTGTTCACCACCCAGAGTCAGTTCTTCCATCACCATATATTGGGTTGTCAGAAAAGTCATGACACATTTTTGCAACAAAAAACAGAAAAAACAAATCATGACTTTTTCGACAACCCAATATTTGATACCCTTTACCCTCATCTACCACCCCCCTCCCCGACTTACCCTCTGGTAACCACTAAACTATTGTCTGTATCTGTGAGTTTTTGTTTCTTTATTTGTTTGTCTTGTCCCTTTGTTTTCAGTTTTATATCTCACATATTAGTGAAATCATATGGTTCTCGACCTTTTTGTGTGATTTATTTTGATTAGCATAATAATCCATTTTGTCATAAATGGCAATATTTCATATTTTCTTATTTGCCAGTCTTTTCACATGGATCTTTACCTTTCTGCTTCCAGAGATATCCTAGTTCATGCACCTGTTACTTCTTGGTGAGAAACTGCAATAGCTTGTAACAATACTGACATCAAAACCTTAATTTTCGAGTCTGAAAGAAGCAGACTCTGGGCCCACTTCTGTTGCTTATGAGCCATGTGATTTTAACCATATGAAAGTGTCAGAGATTTGGAGTTATTTTTGTAAAATGGAGATAACAATAACTAGTTTGAAAAGTTGCATCACTATGTATAAAATATAAAAATGGAATGAGATAACATGCCAAACACCAAGATTTGTGTCTGGCACAAATGGAACCTATTTTTGTTTTCATTGTATTCCCTTTTCCAGTTCTGTTCCTTTCTGCATATCACCCTCAGATCAATATTTCTAAAATCTACTTTCACAGCACCAATCCTCTGTTAAAAGTGATATAAAAGTCCCCAGTACTTACTTAATATTCTCCACACTATTTAATCTATGATCCAAGGTCCACCGCTATAAGGATTCTATAAATCTACCTTAATCTACAACAAATATGATAATCTCCAGTTAACCATGGCTACTTGACGTTTCTTTTTCACACCTTTATTTTCCTACCACCGCTCATTTAATCCCATGGATTCTTTTCCCTGGAATCAATTCCCTTATACACATTTCTTTTTATATAGTTTGAAATATATAAGTTGTATAAAAAATTCTGTCAATGCCAAGATCACACACCATTGATGTGTGAGAACAGGTCTAGTAATGGTGCTTTAGGGCTTTAGCCACTGCTTTTAAAGCATCTCTTATTTCCCTGGGAGGAGTCAAGAAAAGTCACTTTTTGAAGCCAAGCTCTGACCACTAACCAGTCACAGGCCACTCCCAGGCCACTCACCCATTAGCAGTTTATTTTTGTTTCCACTGAGTTCAACACTATTCTTTACAGATATCTGTATCTCCCTTATTTGTGGTGTACATATTCCCTCAGTCCTGCTGAAGTCTTTTTGCCTTGCTGGTTCATTTGCCTGGTGAAAGACCTTGTGTTTTCTGGCCACTCTGAAACTGTGTCATTCACTGAATAGGTCATGAAGCTAGACGTTTGGATCTTCCGTCCCCTCCCAGCTCTTCTGCTGGACTGCCTGTTCCCATCCCAGACCGACTGCCACATATGCAATGAAATAGAGTTGACAGACAGGGTCCTGTTCTTGCTCTGGAATAACTTTATGGACTTTATCTTTTCCAGTTATTTAAGATCTTACTCATTGCCTACCTCTTCTAAGAAACATTCACGATGTTAACTAAGAGCAATCCAAAAGATTCTTGATATGTAGCGCAGGGTATAATATTACATCACTGAATTGTTAGGAAGATGCAATGAAGAAGCCAGAAAGAAAAGCTAGGGCAAAGTGAATAATCTCGAATTTTGTTCCAGCTTCATTATTGTAGAAAAGCTTACTTGGTCCTATTACGAAGTCCTACACACAAAAGTTAACAAACACACCATTCCTATCCTTAAAGAGCACCCTGCCTGTTCACTGGGCTACTACACTGAGCACAGCCACATAGCCTTGCCTCACACTGTGCCATTACAGCCTTTGCTGTGACTTCAAAGAAGACTTACTATTTAGTGAGGTAAACTTTCGATACACTACAACATTACCTTAGTAAGAAAATAGAAAAAAGTAAGCAAATAAGCAAATCATTATTTTAGTTTTTTGTTGGTTTTTGTTTTTTTTGTGCTTTTTTTTTAACTTAGATCTCATTTTATAAACTACTTAAACTACTTTGAGGAAATATACATGCTCAATAAATTTCTAAATTACATTCAACAAATTATATAGGGCTTTTCTGTGAGAAAATTATCATATGTCTAAATGCAGAAGAAAGCTTATTAATAGAATATTTCTAACTAGGCTTCTATGCACAAACAGTTCTGGGCTTATTAACTGAGGGGATTCTCTCCTGCCCCCAAAGGCCCATGTTTAAAAATGTCCTTTTTCTTTTTTCCCCCGAGTGTATCTTCTAATATACACGATCACTACAGCAATGTACTGGAGTGCTGTTTTTTCAGTCACAATTCTATGTGTGATTAATAGTGAAAAATAATTTTAATGATATTGAAAGGAATTTGATAAGCCAGGAGGGGAATTTATTAAAGTCTTTCATATGACCCATTCCAAATATGAGTGACTTTTCTGTAACTAGAGTGGAATATTCACCCAAAATTTAGATGTAACCATGTAAATACAAGCAGCCTCTTTCAACATCAAAATGAGAAAGATTTCTATTAATTCCTGTCAGGATTATAAAGTACTGGATGGTATTTAGAAACACATTTTAGGGAGGAAACTATGAGTTTATTTAAATGATCATTCATGGACAAATTTAGAATTAAAATCTTAGAAATGGGAATCCTTAGACATTGTATATATAATGAGTTTAAGGCTATAAAAGAGATGAAATTTTTCCCAGATTCACTTCCCAGTTAGAGACAGAGCAAGGACCAGATATTCATTGGTCCCTGGACTCCAGACCAGTGTCCCTTAAGGGGTCAGCATTTCCATGCCCAAAACAGAAAATACACAAGACACTATGAAGAGTTGGGAAGACTTTCATGGTGAGAGCTCATTTAATCTAACATCTAGATCAGGAAAGCAAGTGTTAATTATTTTCCACTTGTCTTAATAGAAAACAACTGAAAAATAAGTACATCTATAAACAAAGCACTGGTTTTCGGCATGTTCTTCTAATCAGTTTCTTAAAATAGTGTATTCTCATTACAGTCTGGTACGAATAATTTTATTGTAAATTAATGGTTATGTATTTTCAGAACAATGAAACAAAACAAGCAAAACACATGCATACGGTTTATTTGCTATCTTTTAAAAAATGCAAACTACTCTTTCTCTAAAACGAGAAACTTTGCAAATCATTCCAATGTTCATACCCTTCAAGTTTGAGATGGAAGGTTCTCAGGGGAATGCCCCTCAAGAGGATTGCTTTGCTTATAATATATGTAATGTGCAGATGGCCAACTATTCCAGTTATGAATCTAGACTACTCTCTTCAAAGTAAAGAACCAACTAGATATTTTATCTCTCTCTTAGTTTCTTTTTCTTATGATATAGTTTATGGTTTATTTCCAAATATTCACGTTCTGGCAATGCTTTAGGGACTGAAATGGTCTTGGCATAGACAAATGATGAATACAAAAGAATAGAGATGTTTAAAATTATATGAAATAGGGAATCTGTTCTCATATAGCCAATTCTTCTGAAACAGAATTAAAAAAGCATTTGTCAGTATTGACTATTACTACTGCAGTTGTACATGTTAATTTTCACATAAAATGGCAAATTCATAAATATAAATTCAATGAGATAAAAACCTATGTCAAAGGAAGGCCTGTTTCTTGAGTAGAAGGGGCCAGACTACAAAAATGTTTTTAGAACACATATTAATCATGACCATCATCTTCCTGAAACAAATGAATGTACTTTGTCTTTGAAGTAATTATAGTAATGTGATTAAAGCCATGAAAATTTAAAAATATTTATAAAAATACATTTTTATAATTCTATAAATAATAACTTAATTATAGGACACACCAGATTTCAATGAATATAATTAAATATTATGATTATGTTCTGTATAATGACCAAAATCGAGCATAGCACCTCTCTATTAATCAAAACTTTTAAATACAATAATAAAAACTATTCTGTAATTGAATATTTGTCAAGTTTAGTACAAATTCCAAGGCTGCATAGCCATAAATATACAGAGATAAAGGCATATTCATTTGAGGGAAGAAAATGATGGTAATTTATGTTTTCAGGTTCTTTGCCCCAAATAATTTCAATTTACCGATATAAATCTCAAGTTTATATATCTAAACATAAAACAAAAATATTTTTAAATTTCAGAAAAGTGGTCTAGCTCTTCTTGAGCCTCTGTCATAATCCTGTTCCATACCTTTTAATAAGCTAATTAGAAAGGGAGAACCCAAAATAAATGAGTAAATATTAACATAAATAGTAACAAAGACTTTTCCTTTGTACTACTTTTTAAAATAAAATTGTACTCTACATAATCTGTATGCTCTTTTAATACCAGAATATATTGACATTTGCTTTACTAATGAGTATGTTACTTTCTACTTCCTTTAAAGTAAAAGTAAATGTTTTTTTACAACACATTAGCTAATCGTTAAAATAATATTTACTGAGGAACATGGCAGGATGCTTTAACTTAAGACAGGATCAATGAAGTGAGGAGATGAGACTGTAGCTTCCTTTTTAGGATTTTGTGATTACAAGTTTATATCATGAGTCATGAGTTTTAGGCTTCTGATTAGATAAAACGAAATTATTCACTTGAACATTGGTATGATCATTCACCCAAAAACAGTCACTGAGCAACTACTTTTTACTATACAGTGTGCTAAGCCATGGAAATAAGCAGTGGATGAGCCCCCAAGAAGCTTACACTCTGGTCAGTAAGCAGAAAGTAAGAAGGAAATTAGAACAGAGCAAAGTTTATTAAATATGTAAGCAACAATCTATGCGGGAGCACATACAGGGACTAAGCTTCCCAAAATAAGTAACATCTAAGAGTTGAGTAAACTGGCATCAGCCAGTGTTTAAACCTGCAATTTATATGAGACTGAGGGGAGGCAGGAGATATGTTATTTAAAGAAATAGTAAATTTCATTTTAATTATGAGAATAACTATATGTAATAAAAATCCTATGTGGTAAAAAATATACAAGGTTTGTCAATTAAGTTCACGAACTCATCCTAGAAAATAGTGCTACATACCTCATTGCTGAATATCACTATGGTCATCTTCAAAGTACTCCCCTTGGGAAACTATGCGCTGACGCCAGTGCCTAGTCCACCCTTCAAAACAATTTTGGAACTCTTTTTCTGGAATGGCCATCAGAGCTGTCATCGTATTACCCTTCATGTCCTAAATGTCATCAAAATGTCTTCCTTTCAATATTTCCTTTATCTTAGGGTAAAGAAAGAAGTCATTGGGGACAGATCAGGTGAGCAGGGAGGGTGTTCCCATACAGTTATTTGTTTACTGGCTAAAAACTCTCTCACAGACAGTGCTGTATAAGCTATTGCATTGTCGTGATGCAAGAGTCATGAATTGTTGGTGAAAAGTTCGGGTCGTCTAACTTTTTATGCAGCCTTTTCAGTACTTCCAAATAGTAAACTTGGTTAACTATTTGTCCATTTGGTATAAATTCATTATGAATAATCACTCTGATATCAAAAAAGATTAGCAACATTGTTGCAACAAGTTCGCGACTTTTTCAGACCTCGCATACATGAGTATATGTGTGTGTGTATGTATATATACACATAGAGATAGACAGAGAGTGCAGAAAAGCTCAGAGAAGAAAGCATAGCACAAAACACATTTAAGTATTATTTTATTTTTAACAATAACCTAAACAACACAGAGCTGAATTTGACTAGCTTGAGGGATGATGGTGATATTTGTAGCCAGCGGGTTATGAGATACTGAAATAATAAAGGATCAGCTAGTGATATTTACAAGGATAACAAAATGATTGGGCAATTTAGTGCACTGGTCATTTCAAGGAAACAACTGTAAATTTAGTGAGCTAAGATAAAAATGAAGCAACAATTGCGCCAGTTATGTAACGGTCTGATTTCTGTCAAAGTGACAGTCCTCTGGAGAAAGTTAAATAAAATATTCTGGGATAATATCACTGATGTCAACTTGTTCATTTGATAGTTGGGTATGTTTCATTAAAATGTGACACAGAATGTGTTTTCAAAATCTCTCCTTTTAAAAATCTCTGATTGCTTGGTTCTCTGGCAAAGTATTTACGCTTTACATTTGTCAGTCATTTCCTATAATTCATTATACTAGTTGAGGATATAGAAAAGAAAAAAGAAGTCAAATCAGTTAGCTATTACAATATTTATTCATGACTGAAATAGTGTTTTAAATATCATTTTGATCTTTGAATTACCAAATTTATTTTTGAGGAAAGAGCAAAAACAAAAAGAAATTCTCTCAGTCTAATTTAAACTTCTTATTTAGTATTTAGTAGCATATGAACAGACTTGTTCTCGATTTTGAAGAAGACTCTGAGAAAACTATTGATTTGGGGTTTATTGACATAATCAAAGGCTCTGTCATCTTTAATTCTGGGTTAGATGAGCAAACACAGTCTATTATTCTTCATCCCCTTCATCATGTTTTTTATATCTTCTTTGCTACAAAAAAATGGTTAATTGCGCTGTGGAAAAATATATGATTCAGGCCAGTGCTTATCTAATGTGCATATGAATCACCAGGGGATCTTGTTAGATTACAGGTTCTGATCCAGAAGGTGTGGGGTCGAGCCTGAGGTTCTGCATTTGTAATGAGTTCCCAGGTCATGTCAGTGTTGCTTGTCCAAGGGCTACACAGTGATTATAAAGGAAGCACATGTCTTGTATTTATACACACCCACAGAGTCAGGTGCTGAGGCTTGAGTTATATCCCTCAGTTCAGAAATTGTGCCCAAAAGTGCTGGCAGCTAACAGAGTTCATGTTTTCTTTACACACATAAGCAGATATGATTGGCATGGTTATTAACAGTTTGAAGAAGCATAATGCAAAAGCTGTTACATTTGTACAATTAGAAAACATTTTACTTATTTTTAACCGCATTTCTTCTACATTTCACCCATGTGGTTCAGGCTCTCGAACTCTGAGCTAATGTACTCTTTATTTCAGTAAATCAGCACCTTGGTTGTTCAGGTATAGTAGTGGGGATGGAAATATCATAGTGAAATTATTTATATGTTATCTTTCAAAAAGTGAGTCAGTGTTGATGTCAAACTTGGAGCTATATACCCAATTTCCTCTTTTTTACTATATGCATGTGGCGTTGTATCAGGGATTGGATTATTGATGTGATGGATCAATTTGAATCTTTATCTGAATTACAAAGGGTACCTAAAGTGAAGAGAGAACTAGCTATTTACTAAAATAACAGTTAGTATTAGTCAGTCTTTACTGAGCATACACAATGTACAGGTTATGATATAAATGCTGCAGTCTAAAAGTTAGAGTGCTAAAATATAATGTCAAAACATTTTCTGTAAGGTACCCTTTGCATCAAGGCATATAATCTTCCTGATTTTAATTCCATATCTAATGGATTCATATAGTTAATAAATGTGTTTTAAAATATAGTTGAATAAAAATTGCATGTGTTTGCTTTTATTCAAAGCCTCTTAATAATATAAGAAAATGAAATTGTTCTCTAAGCTTTTTTTTCAGTAAACACGTTTTTAAGAAAAAAGAAAAACTTTATATTTTAAACTTAGTGTCCTGTAAAGTCCTGCTTTTAGTATGTGCTCTCAAAATTGAATTGCTTGTCAAATTTCCATTAAGCTGAAGGTGAAAAATTAATGAACCACTTACTTCAGATATTTCAAAACTAATGCAAGTGTATTAGTCATGCAGCACAACAAATCAAAGATTTGGGGATGTTCAATTATCGTTTTGGGTTCACTCATATTTAACTTTTAAATGCATTATTTCATATGCTTAATAGAGCATTTTAGAGAAAAAAGGAATCCAGTTATTGATTTTTTTTTATTCACAGGTAAATATATCTCAAATGATTTTATTTATAGAAATACTTACCCCCCCATGTCCCCCTCCCACACACAAGTAACTTTAGAGCAAAGTTAATCAGTGAGTTGATAGGGATGTATGAGTTTTGAAAATCTGTGTAACATGCCTGCTGCGGGAGAGTAATTAGCTCAGGAGAAAGCAGGAATATATAGCAAGCATGGGATTAATAGAATTATAATTTTTCAGTTGTATCTCTGCTCCATTTTCTAGGCATTCAGAAAACAGTAAAATAGAATCATTGTAACTATTTTTCATAGAATTGTGATTCTTTTATTTTTCCTGTAATTATTGAACTCCTGTCATGTTCCTGGCAATGTGCTAGGCATTGAGCATCACACAATGGGGTAGAAGACTTGGTCCTTGTCTTGAAGAAATTTAAGGTTTAGAGGGAAATACAAAGTGTTTTTACCCAGTGGTAATGTTAATTAGAAATGGCAGGCACTGCAAAAAAGGTAGCGATATAGCATATAGAGCTGAGGGTTTCTGAGAAATCTTTACAGTGACTTGTGAGTTGGGCCTTGAAGGAAGTGGATAGTTAGACATGTGCAATGCATAAGTAGAGCAAGGGAAGTGGAAGGAATGACTTAAGTGAAACATAGAGGATATAAATCATAGTATGTAGGAGGACAGCTTAAATTTTAGTGTAAGATGTATGGAGTGGAAGAATGGCAAATAATGTTGAAAATATAGGGTTTGAGATTGTGAGGGGCTTTGCACAGCAAGCTAAAGGGTTGAATATTTCAACTTGGGAGAGTTCAAATCATACAACATTTTAAGAAGTTTCATTTTCTGTTGGGAATGTGTCAGCACGTAACATCCACAAAAAGTTCAAAATAACAGATTGCATGTTTCTCCTAAATACTACAGTAGACCTCCCCCATCCTCAGGGGATATGTTCCAAGACCCCCAGTGGATGCCTGAAGTCATGGATGTTACTGAACCCTATATATACTATCTTATTTTGCTATACATACATACCTATGATAAAGTTTAATCTATAAATTAGACACAGTAAGAGATTAACAATAACTAATAATATAATAGCACCATGATAACAATACTCTTTAAGAAAAGTTAAATGAATGTGGTCTCTCTCTCTCTCTCTCTCTCTGATAACTGATCTGCTAACCAAGATGGCTACTAAGTGACTAGCAGATGAGTAGTGCATACAGTGTGGATATGATGTACAAGAGGATGCGTCATGTCCTGGGCAGTGGTGAGTGGGTTGGTGAGAGATTTCATTATGCCACTCAGAACAGTGCACAATTTAAAATTTATGAATTTTTTATATCTGGAGTTTTCCATTTAATATTTTCAGACCACAGTTGACTGTGGGTAGCTGAAACCTCGAAAAGTGAAACCATGGATAAGGAGGGACCAGTGTATTTCATTGTCTCATGTATAGTAAAAGTTTTGAAGGTCATGGCTGAGGAAGAAATTGCATGCTGGGAGAAGCACAGTGAGATGGCTATACCAAGGCTTCCCAGCTGGTGTGCTGAAGCACACTGTTTATGCCTTGAGATATTTATCACTATGACTCCAGGTGTAGCCTAGAGCAGCATACTCAGCACTAGTCACTTGTGGCTGAGAGCAATTTCTTTGTGGTCTGAAAACCCCCTGTCGTCCTCAGCAAGCTATACAGCTACTAGCATCTTCTGTGTGAAATAGGACCTGGTTCGTGGGCATGCAACCTGTATAGTCTCAGGGCCCCCACTTAGAAGGACCCACACTTGGTGCAATGCTCTGCTATTGCTATGTTGAAAATGTTTATACTTTTTGACTAAGAAGTTCCATATTGCCACTGTGCTCTGGGCCCTGCCAATTATACAGCCAGTCTCGGTATTATAACCTGAAAATGATTAGGAAGGAAAGAACTACACCATGGTTAAAATGCACTGCCATATATCCGTATAAAAGGGGTACTAAATTACTAGGGCATCAGTGTGCTTATATAACAAAACTGATACTAAGCTTGAATCTTCATTTTTATTTTTTGAAAGCCATGGCTTCTATGGTTGCCACAGGCCTAAGCTAGATATCATTTTTTAGCCTTGTGGTTTTCCTGTTGATAAATTAAGGAAACACTTCTGTAACATATTTTCTCATTTATAATCTGCCTCCTGGAGCCTGGATGCCACTATCACAGAGTTCTGTACCCCCTGTGGTCCTATCAAATTAAATTCTGAGAAAACCTTTGGCAATTATTTTCTCTAATAAAAGTTCTGAAAAATATAGCTCTGTGTTCGTAAACATTATTGGCTGTCTGATAGACTCATTCCATTGTATATTTCCTTTTCTCAGTCAGGATAAATATATAAACTAAATAAGTATCTGTTAGTTCTTTCCATAAGCACAGTTTAGTGTTTTTTTTTCTCCATTCTCTTTACTTGGAGTACTTGTGTATGTTTGTCTTACTCATGTTATCATAGCTGTTTTTCCTTTTTATTTACATTTTATTTTCTCAAATATGCAGATGAGTATAAATTGTCAAATATTTCTACAAAGCTTACTTTATGAAAATGTCCCCTTTCCCCATGCTTCCTTGCATGCTCTCTCCCCTCTGTCTCCCAAAGACAAATACTTCACTTCTTTTAACCTTTTTAATTGTCACCTACTGTATATATTCATCTCTCAGTCTCTCAATAGTGTGTTTAAGACTTAAATTTATATTTCAGTTTTATCTATTATATCGACTTACTACTATGGGAGATAAAGATTTAATTTTCTTTCACAATTCTCCATGTACACTAAACCCTGGCTTTTTCCCTTTTCTCTTTTTTCCTATAGAATGACGCCAATTTTGTGTTAAAAAGTCCTTGTTTATATTATTATGATTGTGTAAATATTATTCACATCCTATGACAGTTACATGTCTTTCTTGAAAAATGTTTTGCTCCCTTTGAAGCTAATAATTTTCTCATTTTATAAATTTCTGTGTATCTAGAAACTCTTCAATTGCTAACTCTCTGATCTCACGGTAAATGTTCTCTCAATACATATATGGTATTTCCATTATTTTTATCTTCTCAGAGACCTCCCTCCCCAAGTCTTCTGACCCCCCCATCCCTAGCCTCACTAGATCTGCTGAGGGTGTGGCCTCTTAGCCTTGTCCTCGGATGAGAGTGCATACTTAAGAATGAAATATGGGCAGAATTTATTGACTTATGGATTTTAACATAGGTGAGTTTTTTTTATTGGTAGGCCTCCAGATTTCCCATATATATATATATATATATATTCCATTGACCCTGTCATATTTACTAGAAGTGAATCTTCTATTGCCCTAACTGCTAAAGGGAGGATTCTGGGCGCCAAGAGAGTAAATCATCTGGAGAGTCTCAGCAACTGTAACACCATCCCATTTTAAGTATGAGACTCACCCATCACTGTGTCTGCTGTCTCTCTGCTCAGTGTCCCACTTTATTTTCTGCTGGAGGGATGGACCGAGGGACAGGCACTGTTCCCATTGACTAGGTGAGTGAGGGGCTCAGGAGGAGAGACCCCTTCACAATCAGAATTCCATCACATCCTCCTGACTCTAGCCCCTCCTTTACCCCGACTTTACTAGGCACCTGGTATTGTCAACCCCTATGCCTTTCTAAGTTCTGTGGTACAAATTGTTTTGCTTTCCAGTTTCCTCCATCTGCTGCCTTAGGTTTTGGTCTCCTTGGTCTGTTATATCAGTTGATACTTACTCATCAGCTTTCCAGCTTCTAGAATCTCATTGCCATGGTCTCTTTCATTCTCTTGGCCCCTGTAAATTTATGCTTTTTTTATTCCTTTATTGTCACTTCAGTGAGAAGGGAGGTAAGTACATGTGTACAATCTGCTGCCGTTAACTAGGATACATAATAGTATTAATAGTTGGACTGAATTTTTATTATGAAGTACTTCAAATCATTTTTATTAAGTAAACAGAGTATAACTAAAGAATAAACAAACTGAAGTGAACTTGCCACTTAATTTAAATACCTATTACAAAAATTTTTTCTTCAAGTGTTTTTAATTTAACTTGACTAAGGCTTCTGTTGTTTTCTCTTTTGAATACAGGTGGAAGCTTTAGACAAAACCGATCAAACCTCACCTCTCTACTAGTGCAACCCATCTCAGCATCACTGGTTGCAAAGCTGATCTCTTTCCCGAAAGACAGAACCAAAAATGGGGTCTGTAGCCCCCTAGAACTTCCAAATAATGGTAAAGTATTTAATGTCTTTCTGTGTGTCTTGTAGTTTTTGTTAGGACCATGATCATTTTTAATCTCTTAAATTGACATATTTAAGGTTGTTCTTTAAGAAAAAAAATTATCGTTGATAAGGTAAGCACTTATTTCTCTTCTCTGGCTCTTTAAGGGACATTTTTAAAAGGAATTTTGATAAAGAGTGAGAGTTGACTAAACTGAGCGATTGAAAGAAAAAAGAAACACACGTTGAACTGCAACAAAGAAAAGCAGCTTTACAAGTAAAGCATTTTGTACTTTCATGAAATCTGCTTAACGTAGCTTCCCGGTTTCAGCTTCAGCAGTCTTGTTGCCTGCCAAGATTCAGCTGATAGCAGTCAGCTATCTGGGGTATGAAGTCTTTTAGTAAAAAGCATTAAAGCCTAATTCCTGCAATTGACTAAAAATCCCTCTGTCTTTACGCATCATTGCCCGAGAGATGCTTCTTGTACTGCAGTGTAGTTTGTCAGCCTTGTTGGACCGCAAAGGATGAAACTGAAGTAGTTAAGCTACCTGCAGCGGGGTGCAAGCCACGGGCTGCCTCTTATGTCTGCCTCCAGCCTCAGCATTAGAGCTCTAAAGAGGAGACTTTCTTTACATATGGTTCAATTCGTATCTAGTCGCTGTGAAATTCAACTTCAGGGGCTCTGTTTTTGTGTCTGGACCCAGAGGCTCAAATACCATTGTTTTATCTCACCTGTTCTTCTCTTGACTACAAAAGCATTAAAAAAAAAAAAAAAGGTTTTGAAAAAACCTAAAAAATAAATCTGAATACTTTCAGAATTCCCCTCTAATAGGACCTACTCTTTTCAAAGCCCTATGGGGTGAGAGATTCCTAAGCTGATTATTGATTGAGCAAAGTGGGAAATATAGTAGATAACAACGATAAGCCTGTATCCTCAAAGCAGATTGAAGAGTTAAGCCCTGAAGGAGCTGATTTGTTTGGTTATTTTTGTCCTGTATTCTATGCCCACAAATTTATCACGGGCTCTATTTGTTAAAATATGTACAGAACATTGTAATAATAGTTTGGTAGTAAGGAAAGCACTGGAGATCTAAAACACTAGATTTAAACCCAGATTTAATGAAACAATTAATTCAGTAGTCAGGGCCCCCCATGTGTCCAGCCACCGTCCTGTCCTCAGTGAGCTGACAGTTCCCATATTAGCTCCATGACTGCTCATATACCATCTCCCCATTGGGAACCATCTACAGAAAGATATCTAAACTTCCAGCATCTCAATTTGTCCTGCGAATCGAATTATGATATATCTCTGAGTATACTTTGTGTACTGTAAAATGTTACGCTAAGCAAGTGTCTTCCTTATCAAATAACTATGTCAGTACCCTCCACAATATGTTGAATGCCTGTGTAATAATTGCATAGCTAACCAAAATAGCACTCTCCAGCTTCATCTCTCCAATAATTTAGCAACATGTATGATGCTTAGAAGAAATATTGAGATATATATTGAAGCCTGTTTATAACTCTAGTTTAAAGAAACAACAAGATAGGCCTGCTTTTCAAAGAATTATGCTGTATCAACTTTTTCTCATGGGTGTAGTAATTATTATTGTTTTTAGAAAAATTCAGAGATATAGTTAAATCAAGAAGATATTTCATGTTATCATGGGTCCCTCTGTCATCTTTTTTTAATATAAAGTATTACATGTAGATTTCCCAAATACTGATTGAACAGCATGAGTGAGATGTTAAATCTAAACTAATCTTAATGTAGGATCATGACTCTTTACCCCAGTGTTTTGAACAATAATACTCATGATGCAGCCAAAATAATTAACTCTTAAGTTTTCTCATAAACACGTAAATACGCTAGTTGGTCACTATGGTATATATCAGGATGGGACATGAAAAGGACACAGAATGAGTTGCTTTATTTGGGGACAATAAGTGCAACACTTATGTTGTATGGATTAAAAAAAGCAAAGCATAGCATAATTATATCATAATGTTGCATTTTCTAAATACAGCCCTGAGCTTTAATGTGGAAAAATCTTCACTCAGAAGTGTAGACAGGAGTACGTGAAATATGTGTGCAAATCAACTAATTATTTATCTTACCTATTTAACCATTTATATATACATATATATATATATATATATATATATATATATATATATATATAT
>NW_017732073.1:562281-583462 GCF_001890085.2 Hipposideros armiger | reverse complement strand
ATATATATATATATATATATATATATATATATATATATATATATTTATGTTGTTTGTATTGATTAGGCAATTGAATATTGACTTCATTTCATTTTCCACCATCTTACTTTTTGTAGGTCTTACCCATTGGTCTGATATGTTGTCAGTCTTTGTCCTTGAGAATCAACCAAAACAACATGAATTTTCAGATATCAATCTGAGCTTGTTAAAAATTATGAATATAGTAAAAAACAGTAGAGGAGAAAGTATAAAATGTGATTAATGTAATTTAGGGTGAAAAATATAAATGCATCAAGTTAAAAGAAACATTAAAATGTTTCATGAATCATTTTTGATGAATAGAAAAATGACAGTTTTAATGTTGCATAAAATTCATCATCATATCAGTGATGACCAGTTTTTACTTAAATAAATTGGG
The DNA here is from genome assembly GCF_001890085.2 of Hipposideros armiger. Classification (NCBI taxonomy): domain Eukaryota; kingdom Metazoa; phylum Chordata; class Mammalia; order Chiroptera; family Hipposideridae; genus Hipposideros; species Hipposideros armiger. Next base: position 583,044 of record NW_017732073.1, on the reverse strand, counting down.
TCATATCTCTTCAAATGAATATATTATATACATATATATTTGTATACATATATATGTATTTATTGTTTTCCTATTTATCAAATGTTTATATTTTGATGAAAATTTCTTAGAATAATAATGTCTACTGATAATATTGTTTATAATTTTTACATATTTCAAGTGTGTTTGAAAGATTTGTATTTCTAATTTGTTAATAGCTACCTAAAAGTACACCTTATTATCATTTATTGAGCAGAGATTCAAAATGATATATTGAACATGTTATCCACAAATTGTGGCTATACTAAAATTTATTGGTAGATATACCTTTTAGCTTCTCAGGAAATATCCATTAACAAGGAATGTTACTAATCAGTTTTTTCAGAGTAGCCCAAGAGAGAATTCCTTAGGAGGCCTAAAAAAAAAGATAAGAAAATCAAAAACTTCTTTTCAAGCAAGGTAGGCTTTAGTAGACTCCAGCAATCAACTTGGAAATAAATTTTCAGAAAAGCATGATATAAAAATTTAGTTTGTTCAGACAATTTGTGTATAGCATGCATGTAGATATGGTGGCCCCTCTTTATACAAAAAAAAAAAAAGCTCAGTGAGTTAGAATGCTTTAGGAAAGACTGATCGGTATGCGAAATGCAAGCTAGATGTCAGGAGGCACTAAAGTGTGCAGTGGTGACACCCCAATTTTACGGCTCTTCAAGCAGTCAATTGCACAGTGAACCTAGGAGTCTGAGCTGGAAGCTGATAACAGAGTATCTGTAGTACTAAAGATCAGCCTTCATGAGCTGCCAGTCTGAAGTCTTCGGACAAAGGAAAAAAAACTTCAGAAATCACTTTGAAGGACTGTTCATCAAGGGTCTTAGACTGAGTGAACGTAGGTGGGAAACCTATTGTCCAAAGTCAACAGAAAGTACAGTCAATTCTCTATGTCCCATGGAGTGCAGGTTGGGTTGACTGAGGGTGACACAGATCTGTCATTCAGCCAGAACTTCTCAAATTTACAGGTTTCTATCTTGACAGTTTTGATTTTAGAAAATGATTCAGCCTATGTTCAATCTAGGGTGTTTTTTGTTTGTTTGCAAAAAGACCTAGAGACAACCTGAGAGGTACAGTTTTAAGCAAAATTACTTTAATGAGTGTCATCCAATTTTCAATGTTTCTCAGCAATTTTTGCAGTTTCTTACATTCTCTGCATATAATTTCTCAGGTACCTGTCACATCTTCCAAATTACAGAAGTACCAACTGAACATTGCAGTTTATGTATGTGATAAAATCCAGTAGAGCATAACGATATCTTTATATTTTAATGATTCTTTTTTTCACAGCAGGCTAACATTACTATTAACTAACTTAGAAACTGCCAGAGATTCCTCAGTGGCATTCTGGTTCTGTTTCCTGCATTCCCTTTATATAACATATTTCTCGCTATTATTCTATTCAGTATTATCCAAATATGTTTTACATGTTTGTTTCTATGTTGTAAAGCCCCAGCATCCTCTAAAGCTCAGTGTAAATGCCATCTCTTCCATAAGACAACCTTTAGGATTCCACTCAAGTTGGAAGCAGCCTCTCCTGACTCTCTGCCATGCTTTAGGGGCTTATATGCTACTTTGCATTGTGATATGATTTGTAGATAGCGAATAAGCAGCTTGGGTTTTTATTAGAATGTGTTGTTTCCACTTTATTTCTATATGTCTTCAATCTTTGCGGTACCCTTTATGGTCCAGGATGTGATCAGTGTTCCATGAGTATTTAAAAGGAACATGAAATGTGTAGTTGTCAGGTGTAGAATTGTATATATATATATATATATATATATATATATATATATCCATTTAGACTAACTTCCTTAATAAGGTTGTTCACATATTCTCAGATGAAGGGTTCCCCTTTATACATATAACACTTGTCTTAACTTTGCTTTGACCTGATATTAATTTAGCTATACTAGCTTTTTTTTGGGGGGGAAGGGGGAAGGGAATTAGTATCTTTATGTTACTTCTTTTTAACTTTCAACCTTTCTGTATCTTTTTCTTTTATCATGTTATTAATAGCAACTAATTTGTATTTTAAATACAATTTGATCACCTTTTAAGTGGAGCATCTGGTCTATTACGTTTAATGTGATTACTGATGTATGTATGCTTATATTTTTTAATCTTAATTTGGGTTTCTTCCCTATACTACATGTTTTCCGTTTGTTTTATTTTTCTTTTTGGATTTAGAGTTTGTTTTGTAAATATATTCCTCCCTCTACTATTTCAGAAGTTATAAATTCTTTTTGTATTCTTTTAGAGTTACCTGAGAATTACAGCTTCTTAGGGATTCTTTGTTCCTGCTCTGCTCAGTGCCAGGTAACTTTCTTTGCAGCTCCTTGGAAGGAGTGGGGAATACAACCCTTTAGGGTTCCTACTTAATGGAGAAAGAGACTCTTTTTAGACTACCTTCTTCTCTCCAACTGGGGCAGACCTATAGCTTTTTCTTCTAACTTTGCATCCCACGAAGCCATCAAGATTAAAGTTTCTCCAGGTTCATTAAGTTTCCTCAGATTGAAAGCAGCTTTATTGCTTTACTTATATGGGATCCTATCACAACTTAAATTTGACCTACCAATTCCTCATTTTCTTGCTAGTTCTTAGATGCTGTCAACATAGTTTGTTTTGCATGCTATTCAGCATTGTAAATTATTATCAGTTGGAGAGTTGGTCTGCATACCCCAGCCCACCACAATACTAGAAAAGGAACCCTTCTCCTCCTCTCCTGGCAACACATATGGATGACTCAATGAATATGCCTAGACAGGTTGACATATAAATCAAGTTGCCATAAATAAATCAATGATATCCTAAAAATGTTCAATTCAAGGGAGTTTCATTGCAGCCCTACGCGTAATGCAGCTGGGTAGAGGGAAACAGAAGAGGATGGGTGACTACCATAAGGATAGTAATTGTTACTATCCCTAAACATGAAGGGACAAGAAGAGAGTGTGGTTATAGGAGCTGGCCTGGTTTTGAACTCTAGGAGACTGCAGTCTAACAGGAGCTGTGACTTTTAGTCTAGGAATAGTCACTGCCAGCAACTCACCAGCCTACGAGGGTGATGAAAAATAAACAATGTTTCTGTTACTTAACCTGCTGATCACTTGTCAATTCCATCATTGGCTAAAGCCAACCGAAAGCCAAGAGTAAAGAAGCCAGGTGCATGTACGCCATAGAGGTCAGCCTCCTGGGGCACAGAGCTGGGTGAAGGGTGAAAACAGATCTAGATAGACAATTGGAAAATATGCAGCACAGATAGTGTTGCAGTTGATCAGCTGTCTGACTAATTTGATGATGTGTAATTTGTAGAATGGTTTGATAGGGAGATGTGGGAAATCCATTAATTGATTTTCACTCTTATAAGGGATACAAAGAGGGTGAAAGTTATTGTTTTCTGGGGGTCTTATTTTTCAAAATATCATCCTATTTAAATATTTTTACTAATTGAAAAGAAGAATATTTAATTAAACTTTAAATATTTTCCCAAACATATGCAATCTCACAAGAGTGCATGCACATGTATATATGTGTATGAGTGTGTTGGAGACTCGGGGGATAGCTACTATTGCCTAAAAGTGTGGGGTGAAAGAGACCAAGCAAGTAGTTTCATTCAGTGTTTGTATTCTAGTCTCACTTTTCAGAACCAAATTTTTATAGTACCAAAGCAGATTTGGGAAATATTAATACATACTTTTCTTTCTAAAAATATAATACTATTGTTATAAAAACAGTTGATATTACTAAGAGTGAGAAAAGATAGATGCACACAATATAACAATTAACACATTTTGTATTACTCATTTCTGGCTTCTATTACACAATGACACAGACTAGATAGATTAAACAACAGACATTTGTTTTCTCACAGTTCTAAAGTCTGGAAGTCTAAGCTCAAGATTCCAGGAAATTTGGTTTCCTGTGAAAGCTCTCTTCCTGGCTTAAAGACAACTAACTGCCTTCTCGCAGTGTCTTCACATGGCCTTTCCTCTGTGTACACGTGGACAGAGTGAGAGATTTCTGGTGTCTCCTTCTTCTCTTATAAGGACACCTTTCTTACTGGATTAGAGTTCTACCCTGAAGACCTCATTTAACATCAATTACCCCCTTAAAAACCCTATCTCCAAAGACTGCTGAACTGGGGCGTTAGGGCTTCAACATATGGATTTTGAAGGGACACAATTCAGTGCATAATGCATTCCTAACACCCAGGAGTTATCACTACGTATCAACATCTTAATAAAAATCTTTCCAGGTTTATGTATACACATATACAGGTGTTTTATTACCAAAATGAGACCATACTATATATACACACATTATGTGTGTGTGTGTGTGTGTGTGCGCGCGCGTGCATGAGTATAGTTTTTAAATGTGTCTGTCTAATTAACTATATGTACTTTTTTATGATAGTAAACTTTTTAAATTAAGACTATAGTAAGTTTTTCAATTCACCCCAATCTTTTACAGTGGATTTATCCAAATGAAGATCCAATCCAGGCCGTCACATTAAATTTCTTCTAATCTAGGATAATCCTTTTTCTCTTCTCCTGACACAGGCCTATGAGATCATGTCAGTTGTTCTGTATGTGACCTACCTTCTCGATTTATGGGATGCTTCTTTGTGGTTTTATTTAACTAGTTCCTCTATCCCTTGTATTTCCAGTAAACTATAAATTAGTTCTTGAGGTTTGTATTAGAAACTTCATAACTGTAATTAGTGTATAACATTTTTAAAGGAAATTTTCTTGTAGCTGATATTATTGTCGGAATCCAGAATATGGTAAGACAGTCCCATTGATTCAGGTGAGGTCTGACATAGTGAAGATAGGTCTCAACAGTAGAACTGCCCCCTTGTGTAAAGAAACATTCACTGGAAGATAAACTGAATTGCCGTTTCTGAGAAAATTCCAAAATGTCAGGAAGAAACTGCTGTCCTAACATCAGTTTGTATGCATTAGCGTGAACACTCTACTTATTTGCTGCCAGTCCATTGTAGTTAGTCAGTGTGTATGCTATATCAGTTGATACATATTTAAATAAGACCCTGGGGATAGAACATATGATGCCCAGTCCGTAATGTTGGTTCAGAAAATCTTTTGGCAATAGGTAGACCCAATATGGAAAATGGAGCACCCAGAAATCCATACAAATGATGGTGGTATAGAAAACAGAGCAGTTTTACTAATATAATATAATTAGTCTAGTAGTTGGCATTTAGGAAAGGTGTTAGCAGATGGTGGAGCTCAAATCATCAAAACTGTAATTCTAGAGCAGATTTGAGTCTCTGGGATACAGGGACATTGAAAAAAAACAAACAAAACAGTTGAAAGCCTCAATCTATACAAGTTCTATCTAGAGTCAGATAGCCAAGAGCCAGACTCAAGTACAACAGGTTCTCAGAGAGCATTGTTTTGCTCAACATTGTTTCATTATAATATTGATGAGGAAAAAAAAAATTCCAACTGGGTCACTGTGTTGAGATTGCACATCCTCCCATGTCTGTGGGGGTTTTCTCTGGCTATTCTGCTTTTCTCCTACATCCCAAAGGTATGTACATTAGATCTTTGGCATGTCTCAGTTATCCCAGTTTCTGATAAGTGTGGGTGTGGGCATGTGATGCACCCTGCGAATGAAGGGCACCTTGTCCAGGGTGGATTCTCACCTTGCACCCTGAGCTGCCATTATGGACTCCAACCACCCTTGACCCTGAATTAGAATAAGCATGTTGGAATATAATCATCTTATTTGTTTTTATTAATCTTTCTTAAAGGTATACATAGATAACATTTATTTTAATATTTAATATTAGGAATGTTTTGGGAATTTTTAAAATTTATTTTTCAGTTGCAATTGATACACAATAGTATATTAGTTTCTGGTGTACAAGATAGTGATTAGACATTTATATACCTTGCAAAGTGATCACTCCTGTTAAGTCTAGTACCCATCTGACAACACATGTAGTCATTACAATATCATTGACTATATTTCCTATGCTGTGCTTTACATCCCACACTGCTTTTAAAACTGGCAATTTGTACTTCTTAAACCTTTCACCTTTTTCATCCATCCCTCCAACATGCCTCCCATCTGAAGACTATCAAGTCGTTCTGTGTCTTTATTTAGAAGTTTGGTCATGGTTTTTCGTGGCCAGAAATATGCCTTAGGAACTTAATTCTTGTTTGTATCAATTAGTCTGTGGTCAAATTGGTTTTGATATATGTCATTTTGTTTAAAGTTGCAGTTTCCAAGAACCTATTGACAAGCTGAGGACTTACTTTACACAGAATGAGATAAATATTCAATTAAAATTAGGAATCCCTAGAAGAACTTGTCTAGAAAACTAACAAAAGATAGTCATTAGAATTGGAAGTTGGCATAAATTGTTAATACTCAAATCTTTGTAAGTAAGGTTGTTATTCTTCCTCAATGTGAGTATTTTTACTCACAATACAGGTGGAGATTCAGCTTTGTTAGCTATTGGGGAAGAAGAAGACTGAGAACCAGTTGAGCCTTCATAATAGCAACAAGAATGCAAGACAGAATTAACTCTGGAACATAACATAATTTCTGTAGCAGATATTTTTCTCTGCACATAATGAAATTAGTGACTACAGAGAGAGGCACCTACTTTTATGTCTGTTAGCTCTGACACTCCTCACCCCATTTGAATACAAATATTCTCCGAGTGGAACATATTTTTTGTCATCTTGAAATCTTTTGAACTTCACATGTCAAATTTAAAGCTGCCATCAAACTTTGAAACATGAAAGACAGAAAACATTTGGTAAATGTGAGCTGGAAATCGTATCTCAAAGTAGCAATACATATACGCATATACATGCACTGACTTGTTGAATAATAAATTGCATCTAAATGTTCTCCATGATTTTCTAATTTCAAAAGTAGGTTTTATTTTGAAATAAACTCAACTTATAGAATAGCTGCAAGAGTGGTGCAAAGACTTTTTGATCCCCTCTTAACTACCCAAGAGCAAGCTACAGACATGCTGAACCATCACATCTGAATTCTCCCACAATGACATTCTCCTACAAAAATGGCAAACCATCACAACCAGGTATTACACGTTGGTACATTGCTACCATATACTCCATAGGCACCATTCACCTTTTTTGCCAGTTGTCCCAATAATGTCCTAAACAGCGAATGTATCTAAACTAGGATCATGTCATGCAAGTTGCCAACTCTTCCATTTCCTTCAACCTGGGATAGTTTCTGTCTTATCTTAACATTTACTACTTTATCGCCTTTGAAATTTACATGCCAGTTATCTTCAAAATGTACCCCCATCTGGATCCAACTGATTTTGTTGTTGTTGTTGTTGTTTGTTTGTTTGTTTTTTCATGTATCAGTTCAGGCTTATTTCCTTTGGCTGCAAAAAGTGATACTGATTATCAATGTATCCCATTACTGGTAATGCTAACTTTGATCAGTTGATTAAGGTGGTGTCTTCCCAACTTCCTCATTGAAGCTATTTTATGTTTCTTTTATAATCAACAAGCACTTGAAATCATGCAAACATCCTGTCCCCACCCACGCCTACCTCCACCCAATAGTATCAACGTCCATTGATGCTCCTTGCCCAATAAGTCATCACCAAGTTGATGCTAGTGGTCACCTTCCGAGTCCATCATCCCTTCTGCTTTTATTATAATAGTTGGAATTCTACTGTAGATAAGAGCTCTATTTTTTTTCTGTTTGTATGTTTCTGTATTTACACATGTAGTATCAACTTATTACATAATTGATTTATATTCCTAATTTACTCAATGGGTCATAACCTAATTCTATTTTTATTTTGATACTCAACTTGTCACAGGTAAATCAGGATTAGCAGCGTCAACCTGGCTTCCATGTTATTTGGCATATCCTCATTATTCTTTGAGCATTTCCATAGTTTTTTACATAGAAAGATGTACCAACTCATCTTGTACTTTCCCTGCCTCATCAGCCTTTGCTCCAAAGAGTTGTGGTTCCTTTGAGTGGAGAATGATGTCTAGGAAACAAGATGTGGATTCTATATTTGTTAATCATGATTGGAGTGTTATAGCTTTCAGGACCACTTAGTAAACAAAGCTAGGAAAATAGTTATATTTTATTATACATTTTGATGTAAATACGAATATAAAAATACACAGATTTATAATTTGTGTATATTTATGTGTGTGTCTATGCATATGGAAAACCATGAGTACATATCAATACCTAGTTTGTTTTTTAAAATCTTTTCATGTTTGTAAATTCCTTCTCCTAAAGGGAGAAATCTGCTTCTCATTATCCTGAATATATTTACTCATGTGCTCAGTTCCCTTGAGTACAATCAGCTGATGTCATTACTCCTCCCTTTCCCACCAGAAGGCCTTCTTGCTCCATTAGGGTTCTGACAACCAAGCCAGGACCACATAGGCTATTCACCGCATATCAAATGCTCTGTCTGTCTCCAACCACAAAGAAGTTAACTTCTTCACCTCACTCAGGCTCCAACACTATGTGTTGTTCAGTTTTTAAATGGGGATGTCCTAGTGTGTTTCAATGACTTACCATTGCATTATTCCCCCCGATAGGTGCTTTCCTCCCATATTCAGGCTTTCACACACAGGCACGTGCACACACACACACACACACACACACCTCATCTTCATCATTCCTGGGCCCCGATACCCTGTGCTGGACTCTCTAAACCTATTTGGATGTCATCCTTACCCCACATGGTCTTCAACCTCTTGTTCTGGGCCACATCAAGGGGTTGACATTACTTTTTCTGCCACTGTCAGAGGTGCTAACTTGGCCAACCCCACCTAATGGCTTTAGGACTCACTCATTTAGAAGGAGAAAAGAAGGAAAGGTGAAGAAGAAAGATTCATTGTTTTTTTTTTAATATATGAAGGTTTAATTTGCATAAGTATCATTAAGCAATGCATTTTATTCTCTTGTACTTTATTTATTTTTCATTTAGCACTCTGTGGTTAATCTCTACACATGCTGTCATATGTACATTTACTCCTTGGCTTTTAGGTTCCATATAGTATTTAAGAGTAGCTTTACTACATTTGAATATCCATTATCCCAAGGATAGACACTTAGATAGCCCTCACTTCTGTTACCAAACATTATATGTTCAAAGTTCCTCATGCTATTTTTTATTTCTTTAACAACATGAATTTATGGTCTTCTTGTATCATTTTTTTTTTCAATAATCTCAATGTCAGTCTGGTACTTGTTTCTTTATAAGTGATCTGTTTTTCTCACTCTGGGAGCTTTTAGAATTTTTTAGTTTTGTCTTTGATGATCTTAAATTTACTGTAAAGTATGTAGACATGTTTTTCTCTTTCTGGAAAAATTATTGTTAATATTATATAATGTCAGTAATAATTATTATTGTTATATAATATCAAATATCAAGAAACAAAGTAATATCATCATCAATCATCTCTTCAGCTATTTTCTCCTCCATTTGTTGTTTCTTCTTCTGTCATTCTTTCTAGAACTCCTATTTCTGTCTACCATACTTTAAATTGTACTTTGTAGTTTTCTCTTTTTATTCTAATCTGTAATTTCCTGGAAAAACATTTTCAATCTAATCTAGTTCTCAAATTCATTTTTTAGTTATATCTATCTATTACTATATCTACTCATTCTATATATCGGTATATTTCTTTCAATTATTTTGTTTTCTATTCCTATTATTTCCTCTTTTTAAAAATATTTTCTGTTTATTTCTTATTGCTAATACATTCCCTTCTCTTTTTGAGTTTAATTATAATGCTTACTTTTAAATTTATATACTGCATGTTACAATATGTTTACTTTGGGTAGTGTATGTGTTCATCATGTTAACTTTTATGTAGTTCTGGACCTCAGACATCTAGGTATTTCAGTCTGGGAGTTATGTGACCCTGGAGGTATCAGCTCCACTTCTTGTGACTTATAGAAGTACAGAGCTGAAATCAGGCCCCAGTGTAAATCATCCTGGGTTTGTATAGTGAAAGAGTATAAATGTGTTCCCAGGTACTATGGAACTATTCTAAACCTTATTTCGGCCAGTTAACCAGGCAATCTTAGTTTTCAGGGATTCCATGTTATAAGATGCAGCAGTAGGAGGAGACAATCTTCTTAGGTTTTAATTCCACCACCCCTGGGGATATGTGAGAGAAGAATAAATACACAACCAAGGGTTCAGGTTTACTTAAGCCTCTTTACAACAGTATTTCAGCCCAGCAGATATGGTGAGGCCTTCCTAACCCAATTTCAGTTTCATGTATTAATCCTTCTTTTCTAATATTTTGTCCATAAAGATATACATTTTTACCTAAGTTTAATCATTATGTATATCTGTTTGTATGTTGTTATTTTCATTTATAGTATATTGTGTTTCTAAATATTATTTTTATATTTTAACAGCCACACATTTTATCACAATTTTCTATTCATTTCCTTGTTTGGGATATTTAAGTTGCTTTCTGTCATTGATATTATAAACTAAACTACAAAGAGTTCAACTTTTCTTTTAGGATACGTTTCAAAGTACAGGATTTCTATGGTTATTTCTAGGAAGAGAAATAGCACCTTACTTATGAGTTGCTCAAATTAGCAATGCATAGCAATAGATGCATTATGAGAGTGAAAGTTTATTCCAGATTTTACTGACATTCCTTATTAAAATTTAAAATGTGATCATGGTGCCGCTTCTATTGAAGAAGAAGAAAAAAACTCTATGCATATGTGTTTTTAACCATGGATATGGAATCATAGAAAATGATACATGTTGGGATCAATGTATGTCTTGAGATGTAAATAAATAGATGAAAAGCTGGGTTTTGCTATGTTATAAGTCATTATATGGACTTGGTCTTTGCCCAGTGATTCATAAGGGAGTCCTGTCATTTGGAAAGACCCTGTATAAATATAGCAGTTTTATCAGAGCAAGATGTCATACTTAAAGGTATTTAGACTTTAGGATGTAGGAGATGGCAGGGTAAAATAATATAGACTCCTTCAATACAAATGTCTAGGAACTCTGTGATATAGAAGAAAAAAATGTTTTGAAAACCAGTTATCAAAAAAGATTGCCAAATATCCAGAAGCAAAAATGAGGACAGGACAAAAAATTCAAAGAAAGAAGCAAAAGAGCTGGCTCTATAGTTGCCTGGTGTTGGGAGGTTATGGATCCTGGTAAATTAAGGTGGGGATATAACAATCACGATGGGACAAAACACATGATTATGTGCCTATAGGGAACAGGGAGTTATAACGAACATACTTATATAAAACCAGGATCGTGGAGTGGGAATTGGAAAGTTAGAAAGAAATCCACCCACTGGTGAAGGAAAGCTTTCTTCTGCTTGAGCTCTGGATGAAAAAATTAAACCAAAACAAAACAAAACAAAATCTGCCTTAGAAATCAAAAACCCTAGCTCAGAATTTTCATTACCATTTAGTATAGAAACTCTAAGCCAAGAAATTCTCCTAAAAACTGTCCCCAATCTAGAGATGTCCCTGGGTTGCCTGTCAAAGTAAATGTGATGCTGGGAAAATACTGGGGTTATCAAAAAATGTATACACATGACTTGTATTCATCTTTTGTTATTGGTATATATTGAGTATTACATTTTTTTTTTAAGCTGAGCCATCCTGCCACCTGTTGGCAGCTCAGCAGCTGTTCAGCTCAGGCTGGGCATCAAACCACTGTTGCTCAGAGCTCAAACTCTTGAGTGAGCTCTTAACCAACTGAGCCACTCGGCCAGCTCTTGAGTATTACAATTTTAATAAAGTTTTATTTTCCTTTCTTAAAATGTGTATTAATTTTTTTTGGTACCCTCTGTATTAATATAAAATGAGGGGAGAAGGACTTTAGAAAAAGAAATTGGGCTAGGGAAGATATAAGGAATATTTTTTCTATGTATTTTATATAAAAATCAGAAACATATAGCAATTCCAAACTTATATACAAGAAACTAGTCTAAATATACAAAGAAAAATTGTACAATATGGCCCAGATAAATTAATAAATTAACTACTGGGTATATAGGGAATGTTGTACCCATATCATAGGGAATGCACATTCTTTCTGTGGAACATTTATGAAAATGTTTATTCTCTATTTCTAATATGTAATAGCCTATAGAGTCACAAAACCAATCTTTCCTAATATTAAAATATCAGTAATGTATAGACCTTGCTCTGTTCATATTTAAGTTAGATATCAATATCAAAACAGTAATACACACCTTATGTTTAAATATTTAAAAAATATTTTAACTAATGTATATATTATTGAAAGAATTACAATAGAAATAAAACATTTTAGAATCTGTAGGGTAATATGACCATATATCAAAATTGATGTACTACTGCTACATAATGATCTGTAGCCTTAAATGCATATATGTGTGTGTGTACATATAGGGGGTGGGGGAGACTGAAAGATAATGAATTAAGCATTTAACTTAAGAAGTTAAGTAAAAAACAAACAAACAAACAAAAAAACAAAGGAATACATTCAGGTAAAATTTAATAAAGACAATAATAAGCATAGAACTTAATATTGACGTGAAAAAGAAAGGAAATAAGAACAAGTATTCACTCCAAAACTGTTTTGTTTTGTTTTTTTAATACTAATTAGCTTACTTCTAGCCAAACTGATGAAGGGGAAAAAAAAGACATAAGTTACTGTTAGAAGTAGAAAAAGGGACAAAATAACAGCTTAAATGGCAGTGGTTTTTTTAGCATAAGAATAGAATGAATAACTAAATGCAAGTAAATTTAGAAGAAAAAAAAGTTAAAAATCTGAATGTGCTTAAACCATTTTAATAATATTTGTTTGAAAATATTAAGTGAAATGAAATGAAAATATACATTAAATAAAAGTATAGAAAATGTATCCTTTTCCCCCACAAAAATATACCAGGAGCAAATAGTTTTATATATGAACCCTAACACTTCTTTATAAAATGGATAATGCCCATGCTATGCAAACTCTTACAGAATCTAGGAAAAGAAGTAAAGATTCCTAAACATTTGTGACATTGTATAATACTGATATCAAAATCAGACAAGGAAATGAGAAGTTAAATCATCAACCAATCATTTATAAATGTATATACAAATATTCTAAAAATAATAATAACAGAACACTGCATACATATGACCAGGCAGAGCTTATTCCAGGAATATATACAATTTATTTAACATTGTAAAGTGAAAAAAAGAAAAAGTCTTATAATTATCCCATAAAGTATTTTAACATCTGTTTATGATAAAATTTCTTAGCAAAGTTAAGAATACAAATTATTTTTCTTAACCTGATAAAGGGAATTTGCCAGAAACTTATAGCAAACATCTTTTTTAAAAATAATAAAATCTTAGAAACATTCGGTTTTAATTATTTTTTGTATGAAGAACATACAAGGACCAAGGAAAACTGCTGTCCCTGCCTGCAATTTAACAATGTACTGGCAGTCCTAGACAAGATGATAAGGACAGTAAGTAAAAGCTACAAAAATATGAAAGAAATAAACAAATCTATCATTTTTTTTCCTTTGGTAAATAACTGTCTACATTAAATCTAACAAAATAAAACCCCTATAGATCAACTGTTAGAACCTATTGGAGATTAATAAGGAGGCTCATCATAAGACCAAGATACAAAATCAAATGGCACCCGTATACACAATAGAGTATGTTATACATGCTATATTTTGCTAACATGGATGAGAAACAGTAAAAATAAATTTAATAACAGTTGTGCAAAACTTTTATGAAGCAAAAATAAAATTTTATTAAATGACATAAAGTCAACTGAAATAAATTGAGAAGCACAATGTGTTCATGGATAGAAGTCTCAATATAATTTTCTCAAATGGGTCCATTATCTTAATACTATCCTAATGACATCCTGAAATGTCTTTTTTTGATACATGGCAAACTACAAGTTCATATGAAAATAATGGTCCATAAATACCCCCCTAATTGAATAATTATATGATTTTGATGATGATGATGATGATGATGATGATGATGATAGAAGACCCACCATTTCAGTCATAAAACTATATTCATTTAAACACTATGACACTGGTTAAAGTAAAATGCAATAGCAAGGCAAATATCAAATCTATGTGTGGATTAGACCTTCTCATATGACAGTAGCTTTATTAATGCTTCATTGGAAAAAATTATTCAGATAAATTATTGAGAAAAATTGACTATTTGTGAGGCAGAGGTAAAATTGAATGCTTACTTCTCTGATTCATAACAGATTCTGGCGGGATTAAAGACACAAATTTGAAAATTCAGCTTAAAATTCTTGAGAAAAACACTTTCCTGACATCAACATAAGAAAGTGTTTCCTAAGCCAAACAAAACAATATAAACATAACGCGTCCCCCCCCAATAAAAAGCATTCAAGGTGAATATTGATAAATTTGAACAAATTAATATTTTCAAACATAATCAATATTGAGAAAATGAAAATAACAGGTGAAAAAGTATTTACAATACATATAATTAATAAGGGAATGGTGTTCTTTAAAAAATCCACAAAAATACCCATAATGATAAATAACTCAAAGGAAAATAATCAAAGAATATGAATAAGAAACTGGAATTATGAATATACTTATAAAAAATTGCTGAACCTCACTAGATCAAGGCAATGCAAAATAAAATAATAATGAGATTCTTATACACATCAGAATGTCAAAATGTAAGTCTGAGGTGCAATTTCTCCCTACCAAATAAAGTTAAAGCTACACATTCTATATTATAACTCAGACATTTTAATTATCTATCTGAGAATATATGGCACACATGCTCAAAAAATATAAAAATGTTCTTTGCCACAATGTAATGTTGAAAATTTGTAAATAACCTCACTAATCCTCAGTAATAGAACTGTGCAATAAACTGGGGTGGCTTCTACAATCAAATACCTCTTAGCAGTTAAAATGAATGATCAAGATCTCCATTTACTTTCATGGAAAATTATGAAAAAGATAATGCTGAGTGGGAAAAAAATATATAATCTGTTTAAAATGTCATGGCCTGTAGAAGAATATGTTCATGTCTATGTCTGTGCCTGTGCTTATGTCTGTCTATATCAATCTGGTTGTCAATCTATCAATCTATCTTTATCTATATAACAAAAGCTTGAAATGATTCATGTTAACCTCAGAGTAAAAACTAAATCTGTAAGATTGTATTTATTTTGCTCATTGGAAAAGGGTTTGGTGAAGGAAATATAATAAAATAACATGTTAAAACTTGATGTGGATCATCATTGTATATTGTGCTATTACTATTTTTTATTCTTTTATATAAGGAGTGTCTCATAATAAAAATATGAAGTCTTACTGTGAGATTTAATTTAGTGTTCTGATAAAAATATTATCTATAGGCAGACCTGGGTTTGAGCCCCAATGTTGCCCCTATGTGCTTCATTTAATTAAAATAATAATAATAATAGAACCTATTTTATTGGTGGTTTCAAGAATCACTGCGATCCAATGAGAATTAGTTTCTGTTTGTGAAAATAGCTATTATAAGCTATAATGCACTCTGTTAATGTGAGGTAATACTCCAAGCAGTATATTGCACATTTGTATTAACTGTATAGTACATTTGTACATAATTTAAGTTTTTCTTACTGCTGAATTAGGAAAAAAACAATATTCACTCTTACAAAACCAGGGAGGATTAGCCATAGCTAAGTAAAAAATAAGCAGAAAGATTATCAAAAAATACTATAAGTTAATGACTCTCTTATCTAAAGTTTACTTATCTAGACTATTTGGAACAAACTTAGAATAGAGAATTAAGGAAACATTAAAATCAGACATATGAGTGCAACTATATGATGTTCTCGAAAAAGCAAAACTGTGGAGAGATTTAAAAGATCAGTGGTTGCCAGGGCCTCAAGAGGGAGAGAGGAAGGGAAGGATGAATAGGTATAGCACGGGGATATTTTGTGCAGTGAAACTGTTCTGTACAATGTATTGGGCTGTCGGGAACATCATGACACATTTTTCTATGTTTTTCGTTGCAAAAATGTGTCATGACTTTTCTGACAACCCAATATATAATTACTATTTTGTAAAGTTGGATGCATGTCATTATGCATTTGTCAAAACCCATAGAGTATACAACACAAAAAATGAGCCCTAATGGAAATTATGGACTTTAGTAATAATAATGTATTAATATTGACTCATCAGTGGGAACAAATCCATCACATTAATGAAAGATGTTAATAATAGGGCACAGGGGAAAAAGAGGATATTTGGGAGCTGTACTGTCTTTGAACTTTTCTGTAAATCTGAAGCTGCTCTAAAAAACAAACTGTATTAATTTATAACAAACAAAAATACATAGCACCTAAGTTAAAACCACAATACTTCGACTCAAGAGATTTTCTTTCTTCATAATGAATTTCTCATGCATTATCTCAGTTCCTCTTTATTCTTGTTTTAGTTATAATTTTAACAAATTCAGTGTACTGATTTTCATTTAAACTGTTAGTAGGGTACATCCAGGGAAGAAGCAACTTATTTGTCATAACAATTTCCATCTAGTAGTTGGCTGAAGGCTTGTTAGTACTATAGCATATCTATTTTGAAGTAGCTGCTTTGTATTTGCCACACCATCCCCACACTACCACCTGGATACCATTGAACCTACCTCTCTTAGAAACAGCCCCCAAGACTTCCAGATTCTACTAAATATAGGATTAACATGTTACCACCAATGACCTTCAAAGGTCACTTTAGCACTGCGACTGGAGTCTCTCCTGATTGGTGTCTTTGCCTTATTTGTTATCAAAAGTTTTGAATGTCATGCATGGATAAAAGAATTCAAGAGGCAGAGCACTTGGTGGAGATTTAGAATACAGGTGAGAGACCTAGACACAGGTGGAAATGAAGACTCCAATATTTGAAGAAATCTATAGCTTTAGGAATCTTTATTCTTTTAATTTTTGTAATGCTTTTACAATTTTCAAAGTGATAATGTAACAATGAATCATATAGAAAAATTTAAATATCTTCCACATGTTCATTTTCTGATGTTAGAAAAGTACTTAAAATTCTTTGCAACTGTTTTTATCTGATACATATTTTTTTCTTTTCTTTCTTTTTTTTTTTTTAATATGAGTTGCCCCCATCTTCCTCAGGTTGGTTTCTGTGTCCTCTCATGTTGAATCCCATTGCAGCCCTAAATGTGAAATTTGTCTGTTATAGCTCTGCATTTTGAGGCTAACAGTTGTATCTTAGTCATCATTGCATAACTAACACCTAAAATAGAGTCTACACAAAGTACTGAATAAATATTTGTTAGAAAGTGTAAGTTTAGTTATATACAAAAATTTAATTGCCGCAATTCTTTTGCTGATGATATTGGATAAATAAATTTGAATGTTTTAAGAAAAGACATATACAATTTAGAGAAATGAACATCTTTTATTTTTTTTTTTATTTTTTCCAGAAGAAAGAATTGTCAAGATGCAAGTTCAGACAGTCATGGAATTCAAAACAGTTACTAATGTTGTTGGATGTTTAAAGGGCTTGACTTCTCCAGGTAAGTAGGGTTAAGTGTTTATAATCTACACTTTATATGAAACATCACAAAGAATTGCTCTTTAATAATTTAATAGCATAGCTAAATATCCTACTTTAGATATATGTAACTAGAAGTTTGTACAACTTGAAGAGAGGGTCATACGAAACTATGAAGTAGGTTTATATTCTTTCTTACCATATGTCTTCAAAAATAAATCATTGGGAGCACAAGGGGGAAAGAAAAACAAAACGTAGAAAACAGTTTAGATTTCTTAAACTGGCATTTGCCTAGTGAAAAAAAGCTATAAAATTCAATGTTTTCTTTTTTGGTCATTTTATTCTGTATAACACCATTGAAGGCAATTTTATCAAGAAAAAAATTGGTTTTTGAAAAAAGAAAATATTTTAGATTTAATGATATGTTTTTTAAAAATTAATGTTTTTTTTTGTCTTCAGATCTAATATTTTATTGTTAATCAATATCCCAACTCTAACCCTTGTTCCACTGATAGTTCTGCCTAATATCTGCATGGCTTTAGGTTTTGAAGATGCTTATAAAAATGATAACCTGGTTAAATTTTAAATAAATTTACACTTTGTTATAAGGTACTGATGGAATCTTGAGATGATATTACACAGGCTAAAAAAGTAAAAATAACTGACACATATAATAAGAGATTAATAGCAACACTTCCAAATGCATTGGGAGATTGAATCATATATTAGTGTCTGATATGCTTGTTATACAGTGTAGGATGCAATGATGTCTTTAGTACACTTGTGGCATTTTTGTTCATTCGGTTGGGACAATTACTCAAGTTTTCCTTGGACAATTATTCTTCTCCATGACTTTAGTCAAATTGATCCCACAATTGCTAACCCAGAGCATTATGAGATCAAAGTTTACATCCCCTCGGTTTCTTGCCACCCAACTCTTACAAAATTCTTGGGAGGTATGTATTCTCTCTGAATTCCTTACAGAAGCAATATTGAACAACTGATCATAACACAAAATATAAATAAATTTGAAAATTGTTACCATTGCATTTCAACCATTTCAACAAATTCCCATCATAAGAATCTATAATTGAAGCACTAGAAGTATATATCAACATTCACGAATTTGCAAGTTATCGAAAAACCATATTGCACAATATTATATTAGCTTTAGGGTAAAACGTTTCCATATTGAAATTCAGTACAGAAAAAAACATAATTAACTTACCAGTAGTATTCTTCAGTGCATATTATCAAAGCTTCTCCAATGTTGCTTATCTAAATTCTACAAAAAATACTGGCTGTTCAGTCATACAATTTTTTAATGATTTTGAAGGTTAGAATCAATCATCAATTAGTATTAAGATTTTTAGATGTGGTTTATTTAGAATAAAGACAATCTCAAACAGAACTTTCATGCATATCTGGGAAATTCTCAGGGTTCCAACATTTACAGACACACTATGTATACCATGCATTAGATTTTGTTAAAATGTAGGCAGATCATATTCATTGCTGGTTCCAATATCAGTGTGGAAAACTAAAATAGCTTCACAGAGTGATGTTTCCTTCCCATAAGGTAGATTTTTGATACCATGAGTCAATTGGTGATGAATTCATTCTACATATATGCAATACTTAGTGTGTGTCAGGTACTGTTCAAAGTGCCTTACAAATAGTGACTAACTTAAGACTCAAAGCAACTGAATGATGCATGTGCTATTTTTATTCATTTGATAGTTGAAGAAATTAAGACATAAAGAGGTTAAATAAGCTACCTAAGTTTACACAGCTGGTAAGTTGAATAGCCTGAGTACAAACCCAAGCAGGCAGGCTTCAGAGCCTGCACACATAACCGTTGAGCTACGGAACATCTCCTAATGAAATTACACTCACTGGAAAAGTTTTATTTATGCAAATGTAAAGGACTACTTAATTACATAAATTTAGCTCTCTACCAATAATATTTGCTGACAACAAAACCAGAGAAAATTCCAGAAGTACATTTTTACCCTACCTTATCGATAACAATAGCCAGTAATGTACATTGAACAGCCATATTCATGTGTCATTGAGACCTTTCTAATAGACTTTATATGATTATATTAAATAAAATATGTGACAAGGGAACTTTTACAGTAGTTGGAAGCCTCTTGATATCATTGATTTTTTTTTTCTTCAGAGAAAGAAGAGAGGTTAAAACTATAAGTTGGAAGCTACAGTTAATTCCCTCAATGCTTCATTTATTATAAAATCCATTCATGACTACCACATTTTTAAAATATTTACAGCTACTAAATAACTATTCCCTCAAATGTATTAAGAGTTCATTAATATTTACTGAGCATACACATATTGTTTACAGGACACTTCCCACTATGATTCTGGGAAAATGTTAGATAAAGGTTTCATTGTGGCATATTTGTATACCTCATTAATTAATATGCATGTTGCAAAGGACAGTAATATGGAACTAAGCTTTGGATTTATAATTGAGTTCAGCAGCTGCCTCTGCTTTGATATACACAGATGTGTGAATCAAGACAGTGGGTGAAAAATGTAAAGTGGTCTTAATTATTAGAACAATTTTGCATAATTGTTACTCAGTTGCACAATAGGATTATGTAGATGTCATTAAATTTATTGTTAATGGCTCTTGTTTCCTTCTATTTCCAGACCGGTATATTATAGTTGGCAGCCACCATCATACTGCATACAGTTATAGTGGACAAGAATGGGCCAGTAGCACTGCCATAATCACAGCTCTTATCCGGTCCTTGATGTTAAGAGTTAAGAGAGGATGGAGACCAAACCGCAGTATTGTTTTCTGTTCCTGGGGAGGAACAGCTTTTGGCAACATTGGCTCATATGAATGGGGAGAGGTAAATATACATTAATTACTATCCTCTCTCTCTCTCTCTCTCCCTCTCTCTCTCTCTCCCTCCCTCCCTCCTTTTCCCTCCCTCTGTCCCTCTGTCCTTCTGTCCCTCTGTCCCTCTGTCCCTCTGTCCCTCTCTCTCTCTTTCCTTCCCTCCCTCCCTCTCTCCCTCTTTCTCTCTTTCCATAACCACCACCCCCACCACCCCAGACAGCAGTAGACAAATTAAATTGTTGAAGCCAAAGACAAGAATGTGCATTTCAACCATGGTGTCTTATGTGTTAGGTT
>NW_017732073.1:534537-560739 GCF_001890085.2 Hipposideros armiger | reverse complement strand
TCAATCAACAGATATTATTATTACAACTACTATAATGTGGGAGTCCATAGGAAAAATTATTTATGTTGCAAAAGATTAGGAACCTGTATCCTAGAATACGTTTTTATGTATATATGTATATTTGACAACTAATTATGCATTCAGGAACTTTCTGGCTTTTTCCATGACTTTGGGCAACAATGTATGAGTAAAGAAAATGGTGAATTATATGTAGATTTGATTGTTAGCTTTAAAAATATACTATTTTAAAATACTATCTCTCAGAAAATTATTTCAATACAGTTTATAAAGCCATTTTGTAACTACCTAGTTGAGGAGTTTAGAAAACTATTAGTTTTCTTGTTCTATCTACTGTTATGAAATCTACTTTTTATGAGAATGAAACTTTATTTTGAACGGAAACCAATTTATGCTCAAAAAATATTTCCTAGTGAAGATGAGTGAGGAAAGTACTTGTTGACATGTCATATTGTCCTATTTAAATTTATTTGCACAGAAACCCCTTGAAACCCACAGATATAATTAAAAGGATTAGGTGATATAATTAAAAGGATCAATAAACTTAAAAACAAAGTTTATAGTGATAGAGTTATTAGAGAATTAACTCAATACTGATTTTATCCTTAAGGAAAATTATCTTACTAAATAGATTCTTTAAAAAAATACCATTTCTTCTGTGAAGAATCTTCATTTTTCACAGGCTATTATGGGAATGCTATAGATTTCAATTAGAAAAGGCTGAGTTCAAATCTCTCTACCGTAAAACATGTGGTTTTAAGCAAGATTAACTTCCCCAAGACTTGATGTCTCAAATACATACACAAATGCCTGTGTCATAAGTGTCTCTTGGGAATAAAATGGACTAACATATAGACAGTATCTGTGTGCTACTATGTATTCACTAAATAGAAGTTCTTTCTGCATTGTGCTTGTGTAATAATGGACTTTAAAAATATGTGTAAAGCAGAGTGCTTGTGCTTAAAGTTTATCATTTCTCTTCATTTAAAATAATAATTAGATTTAAACAAATTGTCTTTTCACCTCTCTTACAGAGGGATAGCTAAATTTTCAACATAAAACAGAAGTAACATCATTGATTTGCTAGGTATACAAGGACTCGCAGTCTTTCATCTGATAGCGTTGGAAGAAATATATACGATGTTCCTAAGTCATGAAGTAATGCCATTTTGGAGAGTAAGGTTCAGCAGAGAAGTGGAAAAACTATTCTATTGAATCATTTTATGCTACTAATGTGTGTAAAATGCATCAGGTTTTATTTCAGGTAATATGTTCAGGGACACAGTTGTATTATTCCCCATTTTACTCAGAATAAAGAGCCATGTTGTGTGAAAAGTAGCTCATTGTTTCAAAGCAGAGGTTTGGTTTATTAATCACTGAAATAGTTTTCCTGTGTCTGTTCTCTAATTCAGAGACTATAAAATTAAGTGCTATCACTAGACCAAATATTCCATTCTGTATTCTGGAGATGAATTTCATAATATTTTAACCATTTAAGAACATTTTCTCTTAAAATTTGACTTTTTTCAGGAACATGCTTTAAAATATTTTATCATATGCTGCATGTAACTTCTTACCAGCCTTACTTAAAATTATTTTATGACTTTGCCTATACTTATTAAATAGTCTGATATTGCTTAAAAAAAACTACTTGTGCCATGCAATGATTTTAAGTAGAAAATGTGTATTTTTCAATATGTAACTGAATATATAGAACCTGTTATTTTTATTTATGTTATAGATTTCTTCTGTTGTTTTAATTTCAGGATTTCAAGAATGTTCTGCAGAAAAACGTTGTGGCTTATGTAGGTCTCCATAGTCCCATAAGGGGTAACTCCAGTCTGTATTCTGTAGCTTCACCATCTCTTCAGCAACTGGCAGCAGAGGTAAGATGAACCACATTTGTATAAAATGATTATGCAAAATAGCCTTATTCTCTATAATTTGGCATTCCTTGATATTTTCATTTTTTTAATATGCTTAAACAACATCTAAGTGTTTTAAGGAATGATCTAGCATGGAATTTTCATCAATATCTCTTTAACCAATTTCTTATGTCCTGAAATTTTTCACTTACTATTCTGTTATGGTTATAGTTGTAGGTATGAATTATACAGTTACAGAGAATGTATGTCAACTGTAAGTTTACTTCTTCAAAATTGGCTTTAGCTCTCAAGTACCCAATTCTGCCAGTCTGGACATTTTGTGGTAAACTTATTGATTTTGGGTTTCTTCCCCCTCATCCATGTTTTGAATAAATTTAGGACCTGTCCTATGTTTTCAACTACATTGTAAGCCCCCCAAGAACAGAATCTGTGTATAACTCCTAGAATATAGCGATAAATAAATTCAAGATATTTAAAAAATATTGTATTAAAAAACATGGAAAAGAAAACATGCATTTTCCTACAAAGTAACAAAAAATCATGTAGTTTGTGATACTTTCTCACTAGAGTTATTATTATTTTTTTAAATCTAGTCGCTTCTCACCTGTGTCAAAGAATTATGCAGAAAATTTTTTCTGTTTATTGGTATAGTTCATACTTGTATTTCTGCATTCTTTTTATGACTTTTTACTGCAGATAAAATGATATATGTTACTTTTCAGAATGAAAGCAGTCATGCCACCACTGGGGGGTGGTTTCTTCCCAACCCCAAGGGCTATTAGTATATAAGAAATGACCTTCCTTTGCCCACAGAGTTTCCAGTAAGCATCACAGAAACTGAATTAGAAAAAGGAAGAGATCATGAACAGTGCTTTGGATTGGCCATAATTCTTGATTTAAATGCAATGCAAACTAACATTTTATGACTTTCATAAAGTATTTTCTAGTTTAATAATTTTCATTGACATTTCCATATGTAGTATAATAAAGGAGATATTATGAGAGATGAAATGTATAAATCTGTGCATTTAAAATCAGCCAAGCCCTAATGTGCATGCCCTAAATTATATTTAGATAAGAAAGTAAATTCCTTCTGCTCTGTGTGCTGCTTTGAAATGTCTGACTCTCTTATTTGCCTGGGGAAAACTCAAAACAGGAAAGTCAGGGCAGATGTCTGTCTTGGGAAGATATTTCTGAATAAGTGGATGATTAGACAGAAGAATGTAGAAACTCAAGTATCCAGAAATTGGGGAAGGTTAGTTTACAAATCATGTCTTTTCCTTCTTATGTATTATATTTTTCCTATTTTGAGGAACATGAAGATGTGTAATCATTGAAATTTATAAGTAAATAAAAATAAACTTTAAAGAGTACCATATCTATAGAAATATCTATCTATAGAAATATCAATTCTATATAAATGCCTGAGACTATAATGCATTTTAAAATGTTTTTGCACATTTTATAACAGAACACTATAAAATATGGTATCTAAACCCAATTAGTATCTGATAGTACAGCGTGATTTCTCAATGATGATTAGTGACATGGCAAATGTACTTCCTTGTTTATTTGGGAGAGGAAACTTTTTGTTCTATAATTGAAAATGTTTACATACTAACCTAAAAATAAGCTGGAGTCTATACTGAAAGGAAATTTCTTTCGGTTGAGATCGTGTGTGTATGTGTGTGTGTTCCATAGGACAATTTAGAAGGGTGGATTATCACAAGTTCAAACAAATAATAGTACATGAAATTGTAAAACATGAGAATAATTTATCTCTATATATTAAATTGTGCGTATGATAATTTAAGATACATTTGCATACAAATATTTAATGTCACGTTTTTATTTAAAATATATAAACATTCTTAATATAAAGGTTTAAGAGAACTGAAGGAAATAAAACTCCACAGTAATTTACATTATTTAATTAAAATAATTTGCCATTATTGGAATTAAAAATATTTAGAAGGTTTAAAAGAAAACTTAATGATAACATCAGAGCATATGTAACTTCACTTACAAAGATAAGTATATTTTATCAGTCTTCAATGTCTCTGCATTTATTTAGATTCTTACCATATACAAATCAAATGCCCATATAATTCAGCACAAGCTAAAACAAACAAAAACAAATTCAAATTATTTTTCTACATAGAACAATGTTTTCTATAAAAACAGGCATGTTTACTAAATTGTAGATAACATGAGGCCGTACAGAATATTAGATACTCTTGTATAGCAATGTCTAGATTCCAAAAGATATTGCCAATTTCATGTGGTGGACTTAAATATATCAGATGGAATCTTTAAAGAATATACAGTACTTCATTTATGAGAAAAATTGGACACATATAGGATATTTTAATGTATTACAAGCTTGATAAAAAATGAAAAAGTGATATGCTTTCCCTAAATCAAACAGCAGTTCAAACTTCAGTAATTGTGTGTTATCTCAATCATAGAAGATAGTAGTCCACTGTACTTGGTCTATCAGATCTTGGAGTGGTTCTTTTTTATTAAATTAGACTCAAAGGATAAATTGAGATATAATTACATGTACAAAAATGTACCCTTTTAAGTGTACAGCTCAACGAATTTTGACAAATGTAGACAATCATGTAAATACCACCACAGTTGATATGTACAGTATTTCCATCACCCCCAAAATTCCCATCATGCCCCTCTGCATTCAATAGCCTGACTTCATCCCTAGTTCCTGGCAAAAACTGATGTGGTTTTGCCCTTATAGATTTGTTTTTCACAATAGGATAAACAAAAAAAAAAAAGAGGAATCATCCAATATATATTCCTTTGTGTGTGACTTATTTTATTTTTAATGATTTTTAAGATTTTCTAATGTTGTTACATCAGTAACAAATGCTGTTACATTTTCTGATGTTGTCAGCCATTCTACAACATCTTCAAGACTACAAAGAAAGTTAATTGTGACTGGGATGAGTGGAATGACTTTGGAGCCCTCCCTCTGGTTTGATATTCTAACTTTGGTCTAGAAATGAAGAGAATTTAAACCACTGACTTTAAGAAAAGACACCATTTCCCTAAGAGTAGTCTGCTAAATTTGAAGTAAATCATCCTGAATGGAGAGGATGGAGTCTTTTGAAGATTTGAAAATGTTGAATGAACCTGAATCTACCATTAGTGATTATAGGTTTTTCTTGGAATTCATGAAAGACTAACTTTAAAAAATTATGTAAAAAATAATGAAAAGTTGATGGTTACTAAGTTGGGTAACAGACACATAAGATTTCATTGTGCTGCTCTCTTTTCTTCTGGGTTTATTTGAAAATTTTCAATATAAATTTAAAAATATTTTTAAAAACTTCATCTTTTTAGGTTAAAATACTGATAACTAATGAATTAGTTTGTCTTCCGAAAGCATCAAGAATCTACCAATGAGTTATTTACCACTGAGTGGTAAACAAGAGGCAATAACCAAGGCTTTTTTATGGTTGATTATTTTTCCTGGTACTTTTGTTAGTATTTTCAATATGCTTTTCTGCTTCCTTTCTGCTACCTATTTATCTACACACTTATATATGTATGTATATATATATATATATATATTTATATTTTTAAAAAGTTGACTAAAATTATCTTATAATTTTTAGAAAAATAACTCAATTCAAAAAACTATTAATAAATATTAATATTTCTAAAAACTTCATACTTTTAAGAAATTAATATATATTTTCAAATTATTAGTTACCTCTCTTTTCTTTGTGAAATTAATTTTATATTAATATTTACATTTTACTGATAAAATGCAATGAAAAACTTTTTAAAAATATTCTTATAATAGTAATGATAATATGTGTATTATCATTATAGACAAAAAAGTATGCAATTATAAAAAGGGATTTTTGACAAATTTCAGCAACATATTTTAAAATTAGCTGAATGTCTGTATGGTATAAGAGATTCAGATGTGAATTATCTAATTTTTACTGTATGGTTGGTAGTCATTTTACTGTATGGTTGGATTTGGATGTTTTTTTTTCTGGCTTTTAGCTATAATGAGTATAGTGGCTATTATTCTTGTGCATTGGTAGAATAGATGCACTAATTTTTCTTACATATTTATCTGGATGTAGAATTGCTAGGTCACAGGGTAGGCATGTTTAACTTTAGTAGATACTGCCGAGTTTTCCAAAGTGCTTGTATCAACTATACTACTACCAGCAATATATGAATGTGCCACTTGCGCTATATCATCACCAACATTTGGCATTCTAATTCTCATAGATGTATGGATGGTGGTATTATTTTAGGCTTTATTTTAATTTCTCTGATGATTTATAATATAGAGTACCTTCTCTCATATTCATGTACTCATTGGCCATTTAGATATATTTCTCTGTGAAGGCTTATTTAAACTTTTTGCCTATTTTTTGAAAAAAGAGTTGTTCATATTTTGTTTTTATCAGTTTATAAGAGCTCTTTATATATTCCCCATACACATTTTTTGGTGTTTATATATTATGAATTCTCCCAGTATGTGGCTTGACTTTTTACTATCTTACTGGTAGCAACACTATCTTTAATTATTAATCTTCCTTATGGAAGTCTTTGAAATGACATTTATTGTTCCAGTATCTTATTATATAGAACATGTTGAACTTAATTTATCTAGTATTGATGTTTAAGGAGCATTGTAAACCTTTATTATTTAATCTGTCATTCACAAACATTTGAGTGTTTACTACGTATATGCTTTCCATTCTACTGGGAACTATTGGGTGTTCTATAGAGATGAATAGAGTACCCAAGTCCCCTAAATAAGCAGGGAAAAAGAGCCTTTGTAAATGGGAAAAAAAAAAGCCCTGTCTCAAAAATAATTTTCATTAATCTCTTGACTGTACAATAAAGGATATATAGATCAGTGGTCTCTTAGTAAAATGCAACTGCCTTCATACAAAATAAGTTATGAAATTAAAGATAAAGTTAGATTTATCCCCCAATAATAGTTTTACACATTAGGGTGCAATACAAACACCTCTCTCTCTCTCTCTCTCTCTCTCTCTCTCTCTCTCTCTCTCTCTCTCTCTGTATATATATATATATATATATATATATATATATATATATATATATATATATATGTTTCACCTTTATTTTTTGAAATCATCTTTCATAGATACAGAAGATATTGATCTTCCCTTTAGAGAAACAGAATTTGATCATCCATATATTAGTCAGTGCCCTGTAAGTCTCAAGTAAATAGTAATGAGATTTCTGAGACATTATTTTAGGGAAGCCTGAAGCCTCAATACATATGAAAGTAGTTAATCTAGCTACATTCTGCTTAAATGCTGCTCTTGAAGCAACTGTCCTAAGCTGGACACCTGATCAAAACCAACGGAAACAATTGCATCAATATTGTAAAACTGTACTCAGGATAAATGGTGTTTTTTGTTTTACTTTAAGTCTAAAAATGCATCAAAGGTATATTTGTTTTATAGGATTTTTTAATAAATTTTATGTACCAAGGATAGTCCACCAGAAAATACTGTATGTATAGCTCATTTCAACTACATGCTTTAGAGCTCCGAGTCCAGAACCGGACTGCAGCATCACTTGATTATGGATATCCCATCTGTTGCAGAGCTCTATTATGTGAAAAATATTTATAGAGAACCCACTGTGTATGGCATTGCTTTAGGTGTGTAGTCACACAATAATCACATGAAATGCCCCAGCTGCCCAGGAGTTTATATTTTACCAAGAACATTAGCCATGTATAGATAGCTAAAATATAGAAGTGGGGGCAATATGTGCTATACTGGAATTCACAGGAGACAATGTGATTGGTGTAATTTATAATCATGCCTTGCAGAACAGTGACAAAAAGTTTGAATGTACTCACAATCCTGAAGAAATTTAACCATTAAGTCTTTTCAAAGCTCCATACTTTAATGTCATAAACAAATACCTCTTATTGAACTATCAATGCTTTTTTTGAAATTATAGAAACTGATGTCCATTTGCATTTCCTTGTTCAAATACAGTGCATATAGTCATGTATGTGCTCTTTTCCTCTTGGGTTAAGGGTATGGAACTACCACAGCTACATTTGTCATGGTACTTGTACCATTTCTACTGACAACCACAGTTCCAGTGTTTATTCTTCCTGACTATGCCACTATTCTGTAGGAGATAAAAAAAAACACGTGAGGTGTTTTAGACCTAGAAGCTAATTAGTTCAAATTCTTGAGTTACCAGAAGGCTGACTTTCAAATAACAGAGTTATTAACTTTTTTTGTTCTTGGTTTTATGTTTATACACTCTGGAATTAAAAAAATATATATCCCTAGTCTGCTAAGGTAGTCATAACAAAACACCACAGACTGACTTAAGGAACATAAATTTATTTTCTACACAGTTCTGGAGGCTGGAAGTCCAAATGAAGGGGCAGGTAGGGTTCATTGCTCCTGAGGCATCTCTCCTTGATTTGCAGGTGGAAATCTTGTCACTGTGTCCTCACAAGGTTTTTTTCTCTGCTTATACTCATTTCCTGGTATCTCCTCCTCTCCTTGTGAGGACATCAGTCCTATTAGATTAGGGCCCCACCCTTACAACCTCATTTAAACTTAGTTACCTTTTAAAGGTCCTACCTCCAAATGCAGTCACCTTGGTGGTTAGGCTTCAACCTATGAATTTTGGGAGGACAACATTTAGTCCATAATATTATTCAAGATGCAGAGTAGTCGACTACAGAGGTATAATTGTAGAATTTAAATAGTTGGCTTTTGTTTATCTCTCTCTGTTGCTGATCATTTTAATGCAGGGAACTAAAACAAAGCTTAAAATCTATTCTGTTTGCTATAAAATATAAAAGTAAAATTGACCTGAAACATTCTTCTACTAACTTGTCTTCCATGATATATGATATAGTTTTTGATTGCCTGTTTTTATATTTTGCTTTGTTTAGTTTTTTAAGGGGAGAAATTCTCTTTACTTTCCTGTTCATTATGAAGTCCAACTCTCTTCAGTGGATTTTATTTATTTATCTTTCTTTCTGCTGCTTCTACTACTAGTAGTCAACGGAAGTGAACATAAAGACTAATAAACTGATTTAAAACACTGTCAAACACTAATTTACCACTTCAATAAAGTCTCACATTTAAAATTGTGATTCTATTAGCAGGTTTATCTATCTCTTAGGTTTACAAGGCTTTGTTTTGTGTTAAAACCAAGCAATCCCTTAACTTTATTACTGTTTTGCATGTTTTTTTTGGTTCAGTATATGCTGACAATTTGTAAATTCCTTTTTATTTAAATCTAGATTTCAAGGGAAGTCTTCGGGAGATTCTGGTTAAAACCCTGAATTTCAGAAGGTAGCTGATATAAATATTTGGACTATATAGTCAAAGAGCACTGCAAACAAGTTGAGTTATTAATAGATTTATCTTGGGTTCATACACACAATCAAAATTACTGTCACATTATTAAAATGGATTTAGCTTAGTTAGTTTTTGTCTGTGAATTTTTGATTGGTATATTGCACACTAACCTCTACAGGACTCAAAAGATGACCATTTACTCAAGAGAAGTATTGGTGACTTATTATTGTTGACAGGTTAGATAAAATTGTTTTACCTACACAGCATCATTAATGCAGTACTATACACTTTCTCATTAAAAAAATGAAACCTACTCTGATGAATTATCATTTTTTTCCACCTATTTAATATGTTTTGGTTAAAAACCTATCAATAATACCATCAGTTAATCATCTACATAACAACCCAATAATAATGCTTTGCCCTTATGACATATGATATGTTATGTAAAATATTTATGAGTAATGAAATTAATTTTAAAAGACATAATTTTATGCTTTAGAAAAAAAAAGGAATCACTTTTTCAAGTAAAAGTACTGGGGTAATTTTAGTATCTATTGCCATGCACTTACTTTTGATAATTTGTATAAATTATGGCTCCTTTATTGTTCTTTTTTTCTTAATCAAGCTATTTACATTTGTGTTGATATTTTGAATTTCAATAGTTCACTTCTTTAACAAAATAATTTATTTCTATATATTAGTAGTGGATTATCTGAAAGAAATTTACAAAACAATGGCATTTACAAAAGCATTGAAAACAATGAAATACTTGGGAATAAATTTAACAAAAAAGGTGAAAGGCCTGTACACTGAAAACTTTAACACATTAATGAAAGAACTTCCCATCAAAATAGTGGAGTAGGTAAATGCTGTGCTTGCATCCTCTTATGACCACATCAAAATTACAACTAAACTACAGAGCAACCATGATTGATAATTGCTGGAAGTCTAAGTGAACAGAAGTTCTATCACTAAAAATATACAGAAAAAGCCACTTGAGGCTGGTAGGAGGGGTGGAGATGTGGAACAGGTTGGTCCCACACCCGCGTGTGGCAGTAAAAATAGGGAATTCATCTGTGGAATTCACCCCTGAAGAGCAAGGGGTCTCAGCCCGTACCAGGCTCCCCTGCCCAGGGTTCCAATGCCAGGAGGAGAAGTCCCCACAACTTCACTAATCATCAGGGAAATGTAAATGAAATCCTCAGTAAAGTATCACCTCACACCTATTAGGATGCCTATTATAAAAAAGATAAGAGATAATTATCTTGATCTTGGTAATCAATCCACAATGTGTATGTATATCAAATCATCATTTTGTACATTTTAAATGTGTACAATTAATAAAATGAAGGAAAAAAATTCAATCTAAAATGAAAAATCTAAATGGGCTCTTGGAAAAAGTAATAAATGAAAAAGCTTTGACAAAAAAGTTGTTCTCTGAAACAAAAGGAAATTGATACAATAACGTCAAATAAATTGTTAAACATGTAAATATGTAAATGAATCTTGCTTTAAAGTAGCGTTGCCCCTGTGTAATGTGAAGCGTAGCCTAAGTAGGACCTTCAGTTCTTCAGTATGTTACCACGTGTGGCAAAGATCCAGAGATAAATAGAACATGTGGTCTCTTCCAAACTTGTTTTATTCTGGAATCGTTTTCCTAAAGGTATCTTATGGAAATATATACAGAAATACTTTAAACAAACCCTATGTGCACCTAAAAGTTGGGAGTTTTTACAGAAACATAAATAAGTGTTGAGTCACTTCACTTGGAAAATGTTTTTCTTCCACTGGCAAGATCTACAATTTGAACACTTTTTCAGAAACACACCTCTATCTACAGTGCTAATAAGACTTGAAGGCACTGATTACTCCTTCCCTTTGATCTGGAATTTCACCTGGAAATGTATAGCCTTCAGGGCCCTACAACTTAACACTAATCCCTCCATAGTTACTACTGTTAACTATATTTTTACTTGAAAAGTTATAATTTTAAAGAGCAAGGTAATAAAAGAAATTGAACAGCAGAAAAGTTTAAGCTGTATTAACCCTGAAACAGCAATCCTTTTGAGGGTCATTATAGCAATTTTCTGTATGTCTGCAAGGAATTGAGAAATCATTTCAAATCAGCCTAAGGAAAATTTCTTAAATAGAACGAATTATCTTAAGGTGCTTGAACACCGTGCAGAGGGATCAAACATTTTTATGGGTGGTTGCTACAGCCAGTCTTTATTCATATTAGCAATTCACTCGTGAATTCATCATTTATTTCTGTTTATTTATTGTTTTTATTTGTTTAGCTTCATAATGTATAAGAGATTGTGCAATTGGTTTCCTAAGTTCTTATGGTTTCTAGGTTGTTAGCTTTCATATTTATTGTTTATTTATGTATATAGCATGCTTTACAAATTCTGGCTCTAAATCTATAAACCATATATAATAATGGTTGATAAATATGAGACTAGGACACTTTCAGATTCAGTGTTCATGTTTTCTAGTGTAGCTACATAAACTGTTTTCTAGTGTAGCTACATAAACATGGTGAATACTATAGACATTCAAATTGAATGAAGAAAGTTAATTTATAAATTATGTTTCACATGAAATTCAGTTATCTTTGAAATAAAATGACACATTTTTTCTAGCAATATATAGAGTATCATCCAAAACATTACATATGTTTCAACAATATCCAGTAGGTGATCACAGGTTCAGAAATTAATAATTTATTGCATGTTCCAAAAATGAGGTGACATGCTCTAGCTTGGTAAAAATCCATAACCATAATTGATGTTTTCACTCTATTCTAGAAATAGAAATTTAGATTAAAAAATGGTATACTTTTCCAAGGGTTCCCTGAGAACTAATTTAGTTTCTCGTATTATTTTATTGTTCTCTTTGTGGGAAAATTATAAACTATACATGGGCAAATATAAAAACATAATTGATCATGTGTAATTTTACTATCTGGAGAAAACCACTGAGAAAATATTTATCTGTTTAATGCATGCACATATATTGTTACTAAAATAGAAGAATGATCTGCATTTTCCCTCTCAATATATTATAAATAGCTTACATTTCTAAAATATATATTATTAATAGAATTGGCACATGAATGAATCTAGACAAAAGTGTAGGGGAATTCATTATACTATACTTACTTTTCTATAGGTTTGAAATGTTTTGTTTTGTTTTTCAATAAATAAAGTACATTATTTCATTATATAGCTGTACTACCATTAGTTAATCAGTACCATTTTTTGAGCATTTATATACTGTTTAAAGTGTTTTTTTTTTTCCTTATTGCTAATAATACTACACACATATTTGTGCATACCTCTTGCCTTTTTACAACTAGGTCTTTTATCAGTCATTAGACAGTTGAATGTAGCAAGACCTTCTCTTTAAGAAGAAATATGTTTTTGATATGGAATTAGTTGTTACAAAGTCTTTGAAAGGGCTGTAAGAGCCTCCTCTAGGTCTTACAGGCATGACTCACAGAACATGATAATAGAGACCTTTCAAGGCTATTGCTACCTCTGCGTGTTCAGGAAGTTTTGAGACTAAGAAGCTCCTAGCCTGACTGCTGACTCTGGAACCCCAGCACTTCGAATAAGATCTAGTGAGCTCGAAGTTACTGCCGCGGTTACTGGCTTTAGTGCATCATTGCCTCAGCCATAATACCCAGGGAAATGTGCCCCGCAGCCTGCATCTTGAACCCACAAAGCCACAGGTCATGACTCCTTTACCATGGGTGCAGTGCCAGTAAACACCTTGTGGGTCCTGTGGTAGTAGAGGCAGCTGATACTACATATCTTCACCTTACTAGTCTCATGCAGGTGCGTGTACTTGGTGGCAGCCAGGTCTCAGGAAGTTATCAGCTGGTCATTAGCTTTCCAATCCCTAGTTATGCAGTAGTCAACCTGCAATTTTTATACTTTCATAAAATTAATTCTGAAATATAAATTTCTGGGTCAAATAATGTTAGTGTATAATATTACAGCAATATATTAGAGTGCTATGCTTGTATATATGAGTGCTCTTCCATAACATTGTGTTTTAACTTCTTTTTCTTACTATTTGCAAATAAGATAGTCATGTATGATATCATCTGTATTGCTACTTAATTTATATCTGTGTGTACCTGGTTATAGGAGCAGAGGCTTGTATTGTTGGAAGGTTGGGGGAACAACCTCGTACACCATAGAGCAGTTTCTAAGAGAGACACAGGTACAGCTATCCGTCATTCAGGTTTCTGATGGACAGATGTCAAAGATTTGAAGCATTACTCTTTTCTTCAAACCTTTACTCAAAATCACCTTCTGAGTGAGAAATTTCTGACCCCCACATTTAAAATATGATACACCATCCTGACATTGTATATCTCCTTTAGAGCTTTTTTTTTTTCTTTAGCACTATCATTAACATATTACATAACTTATTTATTTTATGATCTCTTTCCCCCAGTAGAATGTAAACTCCTTTGGAGGACAGAGTTTGGACTGTTTTGTTTATTGCTATATTTCTAGTATCTGGTATATGGACACTATTTATTAGTGTTTTCTGAAGGACTAAATAAATGGATAGGCATTACTTTTCTGGTAGGTTCTGTTTTTATTAAGTAAAGCTTGCATGTGGGACTTCTACTTCCAGTCAGGAGGTAAAACATTGCAGAGGACCACTGCTCCAACCCTTTAATGAGAACAAAGGAGATCATTTACAAAATCATAGTTTTAAAAAAAAATCTTTTAGAGACCTGAGGATACAAATAAGTCTAAATAGACTGAAATCCAGAAAGTGATAAATTATTTCTAGAAGAAAAAAAACACACAAAAAACAAGCAACAACAACAACATAAACAATTTCAATTATGGCAGAATTACAAAATGAAGAGGAATTAAAAAGAAAAAAATGGGGGA
The DNA here is from genome assembly GCF_001890085.2 of Hipposideros armiger. Classification (NCBI taxonomy): domain Eukaryota; kingdom Metazoa; phylum Chordata; class Mammalia; order Chiroptera; family Hipposideridae; genus Hipposideros; species Hipposideros armiger. Next base: position 546,546 of record NW_017732073.1, on the reverse strand, counting down.
GAAGAAATCATCAAAACTTCCAATGAACTTGGAACAGACCCCTTGGGATGGTATCATGATTTAGAATTCCAATAGCCTGGCCACAGAGCTACTGTGAACTTAATGATTCTTTCTCATAGATCTTCACTGAATGGACAAGGGTAGAACACCAAAGGCTGAAGGCAGGACAGGTTAACTGCACGAAATCCCTCCAGAACAGATCAGATATTCACTAATTGAAAGAACCAGATGCAGTAAAAAAAGAACCAATCTATCGACACTTGCAACATCATGGATGAATTTCAAAATATTCTGATTTGCAAAAGAAGCCAGACACAAGCATACATATGGTATGCTTCCGTTTATACAAAGTTCTAGAATCAATCTATTGTGAAAGAAGTCAGAACAGTATTCACCTCTGGGATTAGAGTGACGTTGTACATAAACTTTAGTAAATATGTACTCATCATAAATCCTAAAAAAATAATAAAATTAAATAAAAAATCCTCAAAAGGTTCTATCTCATAGTTTAGAGATGCAAAATTTCTAAAATAATAGTGCTGAGGGTAAGCATAAAATACTGTTTAAAAATTTTTTTAAGTTATTCACTTTTCAATAAGAAAGAACTACAGAAACTAAAATATACTTATCTAAGGACACATATTAGCTAACATTAGCCAACATCTAGAAAATCTCAGCATGACTGTTAAAGTAGTCATCAGATTCTAAGTCTGTTAAAATTACAATAATTTTATATTCAGTGAATGCTTCAATTTGTGCAGAAGCCTCCTTCAATCTGAAGTTTTCAAGAGGCTACTGTTCAGCATTAAATTTCCAATCACCAAATGTATCTCAAAAGATAAAATCATAAAAATTGCTAGCTTCAAACATGTAACCATAGTATGCAGACATAGAGTTCATTTAACCAAAAGCTTTTTAAGTACCTCAGGAAATCTGTGTAGTTGGCAACGAAGCCCCATGATGTATGGTATGGTCTTTTAATCTGTCAGTGTCTTGAAGAGCTCTTATTATAGCAACACAACTTTCAGCTCCCTTTGAGAAAATCTTTTAGAGTTCTATGTATGTTGTCCTATGATGTGTTCAGAATTTTCTCAAAAGATTTTTCATCATGTTTAAAAAGATAGTTGTTCTTAGAGACTCACTACTCATTAAAAGCAATTTATTCATGTCTATATTTTTACTAACATATTAGCTTTTTGGAGAGCACTGATCCCTTTCAGCCTAATAAAATAAACAGTATATTTAGGTCAGGCTCATAATTTATTTGATTGAGATTCTGATGTTTGTCTGAGGGAATTTTATGAGGGAAGCATAAGTAAAGGTTTAACATACATTTTCGAGATTGACACTTGGTACTTTTAGTTATTTTCTGGACCTTTTCTAATTCCCTAAAACATTTTACTAGATGTACAGAATTGAATTTTATCTGTAAAATTTTTCTCTGATCATTCTAGTAACATCTTTTGGATATGGACACACAAATTGGGTGAGACCACTGCATTCACACATTTTTTTTTCTTAATATAAACATACCTGAACAAGAAATCAGAGTTTTATGAATACAAATACACAAATTATTACTTGAGAAATAAATCTTCCTAGGAAATGGTAGTAGTTGAGCAAAATATATATAGATCAATTTGTTGTGCTACATATAGCATATAGCATAACCTCAGTATCCTAATTGTATCTTATGCTATTGAAAACACATACAGACAATTTTGGGAGAAATGATGAAAAAGATAGTCAATCTTTCTTCTGAATGCATTCACATAGTGAGCTATGCACCAGGCATAAAACACATTTAATCGGAGTTAACTTCTCTTTTCGACTCTTTTTCTTTCACTTTCCTTTTATTCTCCTCTAGTCCCTTTACACCTCCGCTTTCCATGCTTCTTCATTAACCCTCTTTTCTCATTTTTCTGCCTCTTTTTCTTTCTTTCAAGGAATAATCAAATTCCTAAAGTGTCCCTTAACCTATCATTAAAAAAATGCCCCACTTTTATCGCTTTCATTTTATGACTGTAATTGATCTCAACTCAGTCATCCTCAGGGCTAGTACTTCAATATGGTTCACTTTTAAAAATCATCTCAAAGGAATGCATTTGGTCTTTCAAGACTAGGTTGCTTATGATCATTAATTCAAACACAGGTGTCCTATTTTGAGAGCAATGGACTAGTGGACTTTTAAGAAGGCCTAACTGAATGTGCACTTGGGTGATTGGAAGTCTTAGCATTGAGCACTGAAAGCAGGGCAGGCGTCTTTCACTAAGAAAAATGGAAAGGAAAATGAGTGTTTTATTGAACATGTGTGTGCCAGCTCTTGTACTACGTACATGCTTATATATTATTAGATATTTCATCATGTCCTCTAAACAACTTTACAAGCTTGGAATTTCAGATGGGGGAGGTACAATCTATTTAGTTTTGCAGCTAAGATTTGCTGGTAATGAGATTAGACTGGCAGGCATGTAAATTGCAGCCAGGATTGCTTCACATTCTTGAAGCAGCTAGTCCTGGAAGCAGAGTGAAACGACGGCTGATTGGCTCTCTCAGTCACACAGATGTATTGAGGAGCAACGTAGTTCAGCAGAAGGACCACTTCCCAGCCAAATGCTTTATTTTGGGGAGTATGAAGTTAGAAGGACAATACAATACAGATAAATGTCCCTTAACCATGAGTAGTGTACACAAGTGTGCAAAGAGTGAAATGTTTCCTGTTATTTTAAAAGTTTATCTGTTAGGAAAACCCAGTTAGAAAATAATTAATCATTACATTCATAAAATATACATATTTATGGAAACAGTTCACAGTTAATTTGAGCAACATTATAATTATCAATACTTTTAAATCACAAAGTGTCTCTTACAAGACATAATTATTTGCAAATAGTATGAGAGTAACATAAATCATGTTACATGATATATTTTAAGCATCTTATAAAACTGCTGTCACCACAGCTAAAATGCCACTCTATTGATGTTGTATGTTCCAAATTAAAAATCCTATGTACTCAATTACTGTTGCTATTAATTCTAAGAAAAGTAAGGACATTAAGTCAACTTACTTCCTTTAGTAAGAAAAACAAATTATATTTTGATAATATAAAAATAATTCTTAAAATATTATAATACTGATGCATATTATCATGCACCCAATAAAAACAAAAGCATGTAGTGATTTAGGTTATTTTCATAAACATTGTGTGCATGTGTGTGTATTTGGTGTTGAAAACCATAACTAATGAGACTAGGGAATCTGTAAACCAAGGATGATGATAATAATACTATCTTGCCTACTTCAAAAAGTTATTGTGCAAATCAAAATATGTCTGTGAAAAGATTAACTGAGGCATGTCAAAAATTTTTGACAGTTTTATTTGAGCAAAAATTGCTTTGAATCAGGTCGTACCAAACCACAAGTGGTTAGGAGCACCCTACCAAGAGGAGCTAGGGATAACTCTTTTATAGAGAAGGGGCAGAAGCAAAAGCAGGAAATCATTTGATTGGCTATGGCTTAAGTGGTTGCATTCTTTGATAAATAATTAACAGTTTGTTCTTGGTGTTCTGTATATTTTGATTTATTAGCCTTGAGGCATTACCGGCTTAGATTTTGGTTTGCTTATGTAGGCTACTAACGCCTATCAGCTCCATGGCCTCCTTGTTTAATTAATCACATGTAAAAATCTCCCTTAAAATTATAAAACATGTAAATCTGTTTTCCCATAACAAAACCATCTTGGATCAGATTGTGGTACAATTAAAAGGTAATAACGTTAGCTTTTACCCTGCTTTTCAGAACAGTGTGCCAGTCTTAGCCTACCTAAGCCTTTTTGTTCTTAGAGAGCAAAAGCTCAGGACTTCTCCTTTAACATTCTTCTTTAATGCTCGTTGAGCCTACATTCCCACCATGCACTTTCCAGTTCTACTCTTCCTCACTCAGGCTCACATGTCAGTGACTTGGAAGACTTTTGCTGCCCAGATGATCTCTCTCCTTACTCCTTCACCAATTTGGCTTCCTGAGTGATAAATGTGATGTGTTTTTCAAAGTCTACATTCATACTCTGATCTCTGTCTTCAGTAGCTTTTAGCTGTGTGTGGAATGTTACCTTCAGCCTCTGGAGCTACAGCTCTTAAACAGTTTTCCATGAAAGAGGGCTCACTTGCTCTGTATAATTTCCTATAGAATAAAAACTCCTAGATGTGGCAAAGTTGTCTCTGGGGATGTTTTAGACATAATGTGAGTGTCATAACACAAGTGACTTCACCGAACTCTTTGTCACTAGTCAATTGCAATGTCTCTTGTCTAACTGCAGCCATCTTACCTCTCACCCAGTTCTTTAGGCCAAAAATGGTGGAGCCATCATTTATTCCTCTCTTTCTCTCATACTGCTAATGCACTTCATTAGGAAATCTCATTGGCTCTGCTGTAAACAAATAGCCCGAAGCCATCTGTATCTCATAGCCTTTTCTGTCTCCACTCTTGTGCCATCTAAGATGATTTCAGTAGCCTCCTAACTTTTCTACCTCTGCCCCCTTTCCGTACCCCCACAGCCTATTCTTAGAATATCAGCCATAGTTATCCTTAAAAACCTAAGTCAGACCATACTGTGATCTGCTTCTCATTTCACTCTGGGTAAAAGCCAAAGAGCTTCTAATGGCCTGTAAGGACCTACAGAATCTGATCTTCTAACTAACTGACCCCAACTCCTATTGCTCTCCCCTTTGTTCCAGTCACAGTGTTTCAGAGAACTTCCCTGTCTATCCTATTTAAATTCCAACCCTCCCATGCACTACCAAGTCCCTTACCCTGCACTACCTTAGCACTAATAGCATTCTGCACCATCTATTCATTGACTGTGTACACAGTCTCTCCTCTCTAGAATGTAAGGCACGTTGAGGACATGGAGGGATAGTGGTTTGTTTTGTTCACTGATGTTTTCCTGGAATCTAAATCAATGCCTTGTACATAATAGCTTTTCCAAAGGACAGTCTATGGAATGAAGCATAAGTTTTTGCCCATCTAGGGCACTATCTAGGGAATTAAAGGCAGATTGTGTCCTTCCTCCTCCACGTACCTCACTTTTTCCATGTTTGATTATTTGCCCTCAATATAGCCACAGAACCTTTATAATGAGAATTCCTGGCAGCTGCCTTTTCTGACATGGATAATAGCTTATGAAGACATAAAGATTAATCCCCTTTCTGGAATCTACACCACATCCCATTACTACTTTTCAGAATTATTGGGTTATCGGAAAAGTCATGACACATTTTTGCAACGAAAAACATAGAAAATATATGTCATGACTTTTCCAACAACCCAATAGTTGTGCAGCATTCTAAATTAATTTAAACAGTGTGTAAACAACTTAATAAAAAAATGCATTTTGATAGAAAAGATTACTTGGGAGTTTGTGTGTATTTAGTTTGTGTGTATTTGTCTGATACAGATACAGTAAATAGTTTATTGACAAGCTATAGAATGTCTGGCATTCCTAGGATTTTAGTATATGTTATAAAATGATTTTCTTGATTTCTTTTACCCTTTATCAATATATTCTATCAAATATGTTTGTAGTCTGGGAAAGATTGGCACCAATTTCAGTCAAGGTGTTTAATAGGCCAAACCAAAGCAAACACTACTGAAATGAAAATGCCAAGAAAAAAAGTGACATGATAAAACTGATGTTATTGAAATGGAAGACGGTGTAGTGTTTAATCGGATGAATAGCTGAAATATTCACTTGTCAGAAAGCCATTGCTCTTCACTGAAATGCTTCAACTTTTGTATAATTCTACATCAAAGATGTTTCTTTGAACATTTGACATAATTAGTTATTTGTTTTGGTAACTCTTTCAAATGAAATTGAACAAAGATTGTGGGCAGGCATAATGTGAATTAGAGGACAAGCATGGATTAGTTTGAAGCCTGAGACCTTTCTTTACACTCATGTTGAATCTGGCTATAATCTAGAATACTTAGAAAATATGAGGACAAACTGACATTCTATTATTGTTGTGGAATATGGTAAATATTACTGATAATTAGTTTCCATGCTAGGTTTATCGTTTGACTGGTATATATGTATACACATGTATTGGGTCATCAGGAAAGTCATGACATATTTTTCTATGTTTTTCAATGCAAAAATGAGTCATGACTTCCCCAACAACCCAATACATTCACCCACTATGTGTAAATAAAACATTAAAAATATTTTTATTTAGTTTAAATCTAAAAAGCTTCTCATAGAACCAGCAAATTAATGAATTATAAAGTGGGGATTTTTTGTGTTTTTTTTTTGTTGTTTTGGTTTTTTTTACCCTCTAACATGCTCTAATCTTACTTTTGAACAGCTCTTAGGCCAGAGAAGCTGGATCTGTTGTGGAATTAAATATTTACCTATGTGATTATGCTTAAGGCCATGCTCTTCATGTCAGCTACACAGAATTATATTTTTCTACTACTAAAATATCACAAAAGGATGCAATAAGACATAAATTTTATGACAACATGTTCTGTACTTAAACCAAACTCACTGCCAGACATCTCTGGTTTGAATCAAGAGAGCTGGAGGACTTAGTCATGTCACTGCAGTTGTATATGAGCAGGGTATATAAGAAGGATCAATCTGAATTGCTGGTTACAATGGCTATTGGTGTGAGAATAAAATAGCTGGGATTTCTATGTAGATTTCTCCATGGCCCAGTGGGAGGGGATTCACAAACCAGGATACTCATCCTAGCATCTAGAGGTAAAATAAAAACTCATATTTATATTATCATTGAGGAAGAATGAAACATTCTATTTATTGAAGTGATTGGATATTGTAGATAAATCTTTAAGTTGACTCTAAAAGTTCTGATAAAACTAAGCGTGACATAAAAAGGTATTACACAGATGTTTAGATAAAATACATTAGAGGAATATTTTGACAACATAATCAAGTAATGATATTACAAAAATAATTTTAGCCCTCTTATTTCAAGGAAGAATGTGTTATAGTTAGAGCAGAATAATGGAAATCAAGCCACATATTTTTGTATCTGTTCATATAGACTGAGTAAGTGGAAGTATTTAAGTTAGCACATAGTGGTCACAGACATGTGTAGATATGGAGCTATGCATATTCCAAAAGGTTAGAAGCCCTAAATTAGTTGTAGGCATATGAAATTTAAAAAAACAGATCAATATTGGGTAGAACTTTTTTGTTTGTTTGTTTATTTATTTATTTATTTATTTATCATCACTGATCTGAATCCAAAAGATGCCACAGCATCAGGGGCCAAAATCCATTACCATAGTATGTTATGTGAAATAAGGTCATTCTCGCAATTCTTTTCTAAGAGTGGAAATAGTTATGTGTATTATAAATTATTAGAAGTAAGCTACATATGGAACTTTGTTGAGGCAGAATAATGAAGTTAGATGGCATAAACCTATCTCCCAGTCTTTTATAAAATCAAATATAGCTCACATTTTAGAAATGGAACATTATTCTTTATGAAACTACTATAAGAAGATGTGATAGTCTGTAAATTAATATTTAATAGACACTTGTCATTTTTGCTTTCCTTCCACTTCCTCTCATTTAGAGCAATAACACCCAGATTTTGCTGGGGCTGACATCCTCCTCCATTCTCAGCCACATGGTTCTAGGTGGGCTTGTCCTGCCCCACACCTGTATAGGTTACCCTGATTGACTTAATCTAGTCATCGCAACCCATCTCTCTAACAGTGGTCAGTTTATAGATGGACACAGTGCACAAACAGATCCAATGAGGCAGTGAGACATTAACTGTCTCTGAGGAAACAAGCTTTTTCTCTTTCCTTTGTAAGTTGCTGGGAAAGGCCATTTTTCGTTCCCTTGATGGTGCGTGGTAAACTGTGACAGTCATTTTACTACCACAGCAGGGAAGCCAGGAGGTGTGGATTCAGGGTAAGGCCATTGCATGGAAGAGAAGTCAGAGAGACAGAGACAAATCAGGTCCTTGGTGATAATGCTTATCTTGCTGGATCAATTCTTGCCTACATTTAGACTTCCAGTTAAGAAAGTGATAAATCTGCTTTAGTGCTTTGATTGGGTCTTTTTTCTCATCCAAAACATGATAGTTTATGTGGAAAATGCTATCAGGAGCAAAATGGCAATAATAGACCCTAAATATGGCTGGCAGTGGGTGAACTGGAAAGGTGTGATGAAGAACAATGCAGACCCCTCCTTCCCCACCAATCAGGGAGGTGTGTAGTTCTAATTCCATCATAGCTGAATAGATGAGTAACTTATCAACTTGTATTTAAGGATTCAAACCAAGAATGCACAGTGAGGGTACTTGGTATAAAGTATTTTCAGTTTGTCGGTATATGATGGCTATATCTTATAGCCTTCGAAACATTTATATGACATAAAGTTACTTTTAAAGTACAATTGAACACAAAGAATGAAGAGACTTTTGGAAAGCAATTGAATTATTTTCCAGCAGCAGCATTTAGAGAAATCTGCTGAAGCCCTGAGAACATTTTATAGCTGTCACTTCCCAGCACTCCAGCTAAGCCTCAGTTATTTTTTCTGTCCAGACCTTGTCCTCAGCCCTGTGCATTTATTCTGGAAGCTCCAAGTAGTCTTCCAGTCAATTTCCTTTTGCTGAAATTAACCAGAGTGTTTCTGTTGTTTGTTAGCTTAAGAAACCTAATTAATTAAACATGTTTCACACATTATTTTTTATGTCTTTTAAATTTTTTAAATAATTAAAAATATATTTTAAACATTCATATATATATATATATATATATATATATATGTGTGTGTGTGTATATATATATATATGTATACACACACACACACATATATATATATATATATACAATCAAAATAGTCCTTAATTTAAAATATTTTAAAAACATTTTAACATTAAAAATTACCTGTTTCTTATTAGTAGTAGATGATTTCCTTCAGCCCATTTTCATCTTATTACTGTGATGATTAGTTTTACATCCAAACTGATTCCCTTCTTGGTTTACTTGCAAAGCCTCCACATGACCTCCATTGCAATTGAAAGGGACCCGATGGTCCATACATTCCAACCTCCATTTAATGAGGAGGTTTAGAGGCTTTGAGGCCAAAGGTCTCACTGTTAGTGATTATCATTGACTTCTAGGCTCAAAAACCAGTATTTCTACTTGCTCACACAGGTAAGGTTGAACATTTTTTGGAAAAATAATCACCTCCCTGGGCTGGATTATTTTTTTAACAAAGGAAGAAATATTGAACAGAGCAGTGAATTTCCAGTTCAGTTCAGTAGGGTATCATTTGCTATGCTGAAACCATAAAGTTATTAAATGCTAGTACATTCACAGGAAAAAAGTTAAATTTGTCTCTCAAAATGTTTCTTTAAAAGAATAAGCTTATATAAAAGATCAATGAACACTTATAAAAAATTTACCATGTGCCAAATGAATAAGTTGCAGTTTCTGCTCCAAAGTGGAGAAATGAATTGATTTTATTTCATAGAAATGGAAATTCCAGAAAGAGGAACAGAAAATGTCCTTTAATTCAAGTGTACATGTGCTTTCTGAATAGAGTAAGAGAATGTTGTGATTGTATAATAAAACTATGTCTCCCTCCACTGTCAATTTTTCCCCCTTCCCTTTAAAAGGGTTAACATTCATCAAGTATACTCCACTCAGGGAAAACTTCAAAAAGATTGAAAAGAAAACATTTTTTAAAATTATTTTTGACTCTCCTGTTATTATTGCAGCCTTATTACTTCTTTGTAGAGGCTACTGTTGCATCCTCTTCAGTGGCTAAGATCATTCATGTAATATTGATGACTCATCTGAGAAACTAGGCTTTCTCCTCAATTTTACATTTATTCTCCCACTAATAATCTGTGTGGAGAAATATAGCAGGCAAGCTAATATCCTTTGAATATGCACCGTCATATAAACACAGAAAACCCATTTCTACTTAGATACTTAGAGCTGGCTTTATCTCATCATTCATTTATTACCTCAGATATTTTTTCAAAAATAGATACTCTAAATAGTCTTTGAAGCAAAATAACAAGTTTGTAATCCCCTATTGTTTTTTAGAGATTTTCAATAAACAAAAATTTAACAAAATGGCCCTTAACTAATAATACTATATACCCCTATTTGATAAGCTACTAATTTTTAACTAAGGTAGTCACTTTTTTTGTATTTCCCATACTTAAATATATAAACATATATTACTGTTATGTATATATTAAATTTTATACATCCTGAGAAAAATAAAAGCAAAGAAAGAGTTTTACAAGTTTTCCACTTTTTTTTTTCTTTTTTTTAATAGTGATCTGACTGTGGAGTAGAACTCAGAAAGCTTCATGTAAAGGGACAAAGAATAATATTTTAGGCTTTGTAGGCTAAAGATTTCTGTCACTACCATTCTATGTTGCCAGGAAAATAAAGAAAATGGGCACAGAAAACAGATTCTTAGTATGGTTGCAGGAAATAATCCAAGAACACACTAAATAAGCCAACCAAGCAGTGAATTTATTAAAGGTGGACAGTACTTTCTTAAGAAGGTGAGAGTGGGCAGGCCCAGAGAAGAACAGCTGCCTTGAAGAACAAAGAGGCTTAGGAATGTATTGCTCTTAAAATGAGGATGCAAAATATGCAGGTATTAGAGGTGGTGGTGTAGGCATTCCTAGCTGGACCCTTGCCAATTACCCTTTCCCAATCAGGAGGAAGGATTTTTGTCCTTATTTAGCTCTTTTGGGGACTGTCATGGCAACACAAAGAGCAAATTTTTCTTGAATGCCATCCTAATAATATTATAATCTGTTATAATTAACTGAAATTCACCTAAAGTGACAGGATGGTGTCCTGGGTCTGCTCTTGGCCTCTGAAATCTAGCTGGTCTGGTAGCTGCACTTTTCTTAAAGATGACCTCATCTTCTTCCCCCTTTGCCTCCCATCACCTCGTCCATCTCTTCCTTCCCCTCTCTCCCTGTGACCTTATTCTTTCTGCCTACTGTAACAGCTGCATTCAAAACAAACATCATTTACCAAAATAGATGGTGGGTTATTTGGTTTGCTGGTGAGTTTGCTGACTCCTGCTTTAGAATGTGAAGAGTTTATCCTGAAGGTTTCAGTTCACACAAGAGCAGAAATAATAACCAAAAAGTAATGCAGGGTTGTAAGCATTATTTAAAAATCTGTGAAGCAGAAGCCTATCCTTAAATGTAGGAGTTCTGTTTTGCCATTACATTCAATAAAGTAAGATCTTCTCCAGTCAGGATTTATTAGTATCTAAGGAAACTGTCGCCTGCCAGTGCTGGACACTGATTTCTATCTGAGATGCTAGTGATAATGCATGCTACCAATGTCTACTTGTTAGAAAACCAGTTGAAAAAGCTCAGAAGAAACAATTTTACCTTATGGTTCATTAAGTAAGAAAAATAATCCCTGTATAATATCCCTGCATGTAATGACCTTGGAAGATTACTGGAGAAAAAATAAAACCAAAACTATCCCATAGTCTTTTTTTGTTTATATCACCTTCACAAAGTGGAAGGATCTTTAAACTGAAATTTGTGGAAAAAAATGCTCTCTTTTACATAATGAGAAAGATACCTGAAAAAGGATATTTCACTTATGACCTAGATTTTATCTTAGTGAGTGACAGAACTCTTTTTTCATAAATTTATTTAAATACTCTGAACCTATTAAGTTATGTTCCAGATAATGATCCAGAATTTATCAGTGTTTATTGTCCAACAAAATGGTGGTAGGTGACATTTCTGTATTGGATGAGAATTTGGTGATTTTTTTTTTTAAGGTTCTTTTTAAATTGGGGAATTGGGGGAGGGGAACAGCACTGGGGAATCGGGGGAAGAGGAACAGGCAAGTTGCTGTCATTTTGTTCTTCGGTCTAGGATGTTGCTTCACTGGCCCATGTTGGTATTATCATTGCGCTCTTCCTGGGTGAGGCAGATTGGTCGCCGGCCTCTGGACAGCAGCTCACG
>NW_017732073.1:515136-534497 GCF_001890085.2 Hipposideros armiger | reverse complement strand
GAGCTGTTGTTCACCATCTTAGCTGTAGAGGGCAGTGTCACTGGCCCCCATGTGGGATCAGAACCGGGGCCCTGCTGCTCAGAGCTGGCGTCCCAAGCCAGCTCTTAACCAATGCGCTACTCGGCCGGCCCGAGAATTGGTGATTTCTGAAAGTTCCTTCCACTTCTAAGATTTCAAACTTGTTGGAAAACTGTTGCTACTGGCATCCTCATGTACTGAGGAAATATTACCAATTATATATCTTTGGCTCTTCATTTTCATGAGGGTACAATAGTAAGAGATTCACATTTAAAACAAACTATGTGTCAGCAATGTGGGCTTCTTAGCCAAATCACTACCAGTAATGGAAAGTCAGTATATTCTATGCCAAAATAATACTTTTTTGTTTTGTTTTTCCTAATACTGTTTTAACTATTATATATATTTACCAGGTTACAAATGTATTTTTTTCTTTTTTCAAGGAGAAACTTTGCCTACTCACAGAAGTATCTCACAAAACTAACCCTCATTCTCCATTTGTAACACACACACACACACACACACACACACACACACACACTAAATAAATAAATAAATAAATAAATAAAATGATGATGCTTGAGTCTTCCCATTATATTATACTAATTTTATCACCTGTACTTGTAAAAATATTGGGGGGTGGGGATAAAATTTTCTTCTCTCATTTGGGCGATATGTTTAGAAAAAGGAACACTGGGGAGAATTATTAGCATTTTCATTATGTAGCACTGGGGAGAATTATTAGCATTTTCATTATGTAGCACTGAGGAATTTTTTATACATAAAGAATATGACAAAAAACAAAGTACTGGAAAAATTTAGTTAGTATAAACGTATAGAAGTAATCATAAAGGACACTATTAACTCATCTTGCTCTAGAGCAGCAGTTCTCAACCTGTGGGTCGCGACCTCTTTGGAGGTCGAACGACCCTTTCACAGGGGTCGCTTAAGACCATCAGAAAGCAAAAAGATATTTTCATTATGATTTGTAACAGTAGCAAAATTACAGTTATAGAGTAGCAACGAAAATCATTATATGGTTGGGCGTCACCACAACATGAGGAACTGTATTAAGGGGTCGTGGCATTAGGAAGGTTGAGAACCGCTGCTCTAGAGGATGGGATGAAATTAAGAATAATAAAATTAAACCTAATGATGGAGAAAATATTTTCATATGCCCTTAGAAATAAAGTCTTAATTAGCTAGAATTTGGAGAATGAGTTTGCTCCATAGCTCCTGAAATGGTTAAGTGTTATCCCTTGCCTTAGTAAATATAAATTACTGAAAATAATTTTATTTTGTGATTCTTGAAGGTTATTTCAGAAAACCATCTGTAGCTTCTATAAACTCATTTTATTGGAAACTTACATGGTATTTATCACAGTCTGCCTTGTGATGCGTGTAGTCTCTTCTGCCAGTCTATAAATGTCTTGAGGCCTGGGACCATGTCTTTATCTTCATTTCACCCTGTAATAGATAACACAATACCTCAGATATAATACATACACAATAAATATTGAATATGATCATTATGAATTTCAATTATGAATTTGCAATATTTTAGGTTCAGAAATTGCCTCTTGCTTATAAGAACATGTCAGAAATAATGATGGTTAAATTATAGACTCTGGCTAATCAAAATCTGATTTTGGATCTGCTTCATTAAGTCATGGCCAAACATAAGTTCCAAGGCAATTAAAAAAATAACATGGATAATGCCCAGGAGCCTGTTAAAAAAATTTGCAACTTTGCCATCATGTACTACTCAAGAAGAAAGAAAAGCTATTATTTGTTTGTTTTACACATGTAGTACATATTCCAAATATGCATTAGGAGCTCAAACATAATGATGAAAATAATTCTACCACCCAAACAACTATTAAAAAATATGTATATACTTCTAGATTATTTAAGAGTGTTATATCTTTTTGTATTTATATTTATCTCTCTATAATTACATAATGCATTATCTTACAAAATAGATTTTTTAGTTTTAAATATATAATTTTTTTCAATATTTATAAATTCAATTCTGTATTATCATTTTTAATGATTGGACTGTATTCCAATCTATAGATATAGCATGCATTATTTAACCAATTTCCTAATTTTGCATATTTTAATTTTTTTCATTTTTTTATTTTCATAAACATTCTTAAATGTCAATAGCTATATGTATCTTTCCCCCACTCAGAGTAAAGTTCTTACAAATCAAATGGCTAGCCAAAGAATTTGTAAAATTCTTACAAATAAAATAGCTATAGGCTTTCGATATATGTTATCCTCCTGAAGACTTATAATATATAATTTTAGCAATAAAATATGAGACTATTTTTTTCCCAAAATTTTTGATCCCATTAAATAGTATCCTATTTGTTCAATTGCTGGTAGGAAGTAGCTCATTGTTCTATGTGTTCCTCTTGGATCATTAATTAATTTGAACTTGTTTTCATTGTCATTATATCTTATTGATATTTCATCTCTGGTAAACTTTTTTTTTTCTGTTAGTGCATCTGTTTTACAAGCTGATATATGTAGTTTATTAAACTCTTATCTCTTTTGTATGCTCTTTTTTTCTCTACTTAAACTATATAAGTTTTAAAATTTAAGAAATTGAGCTTTTTAACTTTTCCCCTTATACAATTCTAACTTTGCGGTTAAAGCTGTGTAAACATTTTTCACAAGCTGATGTTTAAAAATTATCCCAAATGTATAATTCTAGTTATTTTTATGGTTTTCTTTATATGAAATTGGCTCTGTTAAATAATGCCATTATGCTGATGAGCTGTGGACAAGGTATTGCAGTATATTGCTCACTGCAATATGAAAATTCTTGTAGACCAAAATTCTTTGTTATTGGACCATGCCACTTGCCATGCTGCCCATGGGTTACCTGAGTGGATAGGGAAGGCCTGTAGCTATCAGTACCTTCAGTGTTAGCCTCAACTGTGGGCAACCAACAACATTAATGGCAGTTATCCAAATATTATAATTTTTAAATATGTGCCATAATAAAAAAAAATTTTAAAATGGTTAGGGATCACCTTGACTAAAAACTATAATCAGAGTAAATTATAAGTAAATCCACTGTAGAAAAACTCAGAAATGATGTATTTGTTGTTGTTTGACCTGAGCAATGTTATCCATTGGCCAGAATGGGTCCACCATTCAAGGTCATATTTGGACTTCTGAATAAAGCTGTGTAATAGCTACAAAAGTACACCAAGTATCAGACTTACATAACTTGTTTAATGCAGGCAGAATAATAAGAATTTTTCAGAAGAATTTCCAGGATTTTTTTTTTTAGCTTTGAGATAAGAAAAATGCTGCTTTTTAATGTTGAATAATAACTGTTTGCCTCTTACAGTTGAACTCTACATCAAAAGTTTCTCCTTCTACAACTTCTAGTTCAGCATTATTGGGCTCTTTTGCTATTCATTCTTTAATGTACGGAGTAGTCAATCAGGCAGCTCTGAAATGTGCTAAAATAAACTACTTGAGGTTGAATTTGCAGCTTTGAGGGATAGGATACTTTTCATCTGCATTTCTACTTTTTATCGTTGTCCTTAAGGTGTCATGGAAATAAGAGAAGACATGAAAACATATTGAGTATAAAGTGCTAATCAAGTAAGATGGTAAATGCCATTCAAAAGGAAAGAGGATAGCCCCATAATAGATGATGATGGTGAATGTTTAAGAGTTGTGCCAACATACGAGTGACTTGGCAGGGAAGGAGTATTCTTAGGGAAACCCGAGTGCTGGTTTGTCCATAATAATTTTATACATTAAGGAATAGTCACATAAATTTAAACATGAATGTGAATTGCAAAACACACATACAAATATTCATGCAGAGATGTAAATTATATATGTCCGTCCATAGATAAATATTGGTGTAGATATATACGTGTGAATATATTGCTGCATAAAAAGGTAATTATACTACTTATAAATAATGCCTTTAAAAGGAATGATGATATGGTAAGAAGACCATCTAGTCTGCTTTATTTTCATAATTAAACATGATTTTTCAATCTACAACACTGGTATCTGGAACATGTGGGCCCTCCTTTAATTAAAAACATATTCTAGCTCTTCTTACCGTTAAACATGTTGTATATGTACTTATGTTTATATAGAAAATAAATTCATGATGTATTTTTTAAGCAAAAAAGTAATTTGCGCAACATATCCTGGTATCATTTTGTGTCTATGTTAACACATGTAGCATGCATGTATATGTATATTTTGTGTATATTTGTATTGATATAAATATTTATATATGTATACATATATGAATGTTAATAGCTAAATGTTATATGCACTTAAATGATAACAGTAGATCCATGTGTTTATTGGTGGTTTACTCCCTACTTCACACTTTCTTTTACTTTCTGAATTTCAGTAGTAAAGACATTGATTTTATGATCAGAAAAACAATAAAACTATTTATATTTTATAGAAGAAAAAGAAGAGCTGTTCTTTCTAGCAACCTCAAATTTGTATTATTTGAATTTCACTTTCCTTAAAAACAAGACTGAAATATTCAGAATTGTAATAAAACAGGGATCATCTTATGCTATCAAAATGTAATCCACCCTTAGGAAACATACGAGGTGAAGCATTCGTCTTTGGGATGTGTTGACTATTTACTACTCAAGATCATCAAGCTCAATTCTCTCATTGTGCCAGCTCACCAGAAAGCAAGGCACCTTAACCATTTAACTTTGCCCTCCACAGTTTTTTGTTTGTTTGTTTGTTTGTTTGTTTTTACAAAATTTCAATTTAACATTATGCCCATGAACGCTGCATAGCTTAACCAAGACAGAGCACAGGACACTTAACTTTGGTCTGTAGCTTTTCCCTTACAAAATATCATGTCTTTCTTTTCCCAAAGACCAATACATGTAATAGTGATCAGTACAACATATGCTAAAATGTTTTCCAATCTACTAGTACAAATATTGGCATTATGTTGCATTGCATCTTAGAATCTCCATAACAAGTTATCATTAAACTTCCAAATTATTTGTGAGATAGATAGATGATAGACAGATAGACACAGAGTGAAAGCTGTACAGTCTATTGAGTTTCCTCATTTTCCCAGTAGCTAGGAAGTTCAGATAAAAATTTTTGGAATTACGATTAGCATGGATTCCTTGATGTAATTTCTTTTTCTCTATTTTCTTTTATATAACATAAAATAATGTTTAAAAGTCATGTTAAAAGCATTATATTCTTCTTATAGACAAACATAAAAATACATGTACTCACAAAAAGGAAAAATTATAGTTCCAGCATTTTGGAAATTATTCTAGTTTTTAGTCCAAATGTATACTTATATGTATATTTTGCTTTCTATAAATATTTTATGTACTATACATATTGTTTAATAGCCTGATTTTCATTTAATATATTAAATATTTCCCCATGTTATGAATTTGTTCTCTGTAGTTTGTAATATAGTCATATTTTAGAGCATTTAAATCATTTAAATTTTTTCCATTACGGTGATAAACATTTTTCCATATGTGTTTTAGTGGACACTTCATCTTACTTCTAGCAATTAGAAAGGCAGAGTAACTCTGCCTGTTCATTTTTAGGTATTTGATATATTTTAAAGCCTGTAGATTTGGGAGATCAAGGATGTTGTAAATTCCTCCTATGACTCTGGTTCCTAGTGAGACTTACTAGATTCTATCAGTTCTCTGATCACTTACAGGCCAGTAATGAATGGAAGGTCAGTTTCTTCATTTCCAGGTGACAGAGATACCTTAGATACAACATAGGCCCATTATTATCCAACTCCAAGAATCTATGTTTTTTGTTTGTTTGTTTGTTTCTTTTTTAATTAAAGTTTATTGCGGTGACAATTTTTGGTAAAGTTACATAGGTTTCAGGTGTACAATTGTGTAATACATCATCTATATATCATTGTGTGTTCAGCACTCAGAGTCAGTTATCCTTCCGTCACCATTTATTTGATCCCTTTTACCTTCATCTACTACCTTCCGCCGCCTTTACCCTCTGGTATTGTTGTCTGTGTCTATATTATTGTCTGTGTCTATGAGTTTTTGTTCCTTCATTTCTTTGTCTTGTTCCTTTGTTGTTTTTAGTTTCATATACCACGTATCAGTGAAATCCATGTTGTCAATGACATTATTTCATCTTTTTTTTATGGCAGAGTAGTATCCATGCTTTTTTTCACTATGGAAAAAACACAAGAAGGATATTCCAAATTAATGTCACTGAGAGCATAGGACTAGAGCCAAGCCTTCTCAGCCATACTCACAAGGCTATCTTTAATGACTAGGGTTTTTAGATAGCAGTCATTCTTTAAAAAGTCCATCTCATATCATCTTTGGAGTGTTTGTTTGTTTGCAAATTGTAAATGCTCATGAAATAGTTTCAGGATAGACAATGGTCATTAAACCATACAATTAGAGCAAATGGCTGATTTAGCATATTAGAACAAATATCCAAATGCTTAATCTAAATTCCCTAGACCACTACTGTTTGTTTTTGTTTGTTTTTTTTTCTTCAAGTTAATTTTGTGAAAATAGCTAACATATTATAAAGATTACATTCAAAATACTATTTTAATTATAAAATAGAACATTATATTTAAAAATGAATATGCAATATAGATGAGTGTTACTTATAACCATAGGCCCTAGAGTAAAACAGCCTGAGTACAATCCACATTTAAGCTTGAGTTTACTCCTCTATAAATTGGAGATAATTTGTTTTGTTGTCAAATGCAATACTACAAATACTCAGAAAGCACTTAATATAGTGCCTCTCACACAGAAAGCATTCAATTAATGTTAGTGTGGATATGATATCGAGAGAGATGAGAGGAAGGACCTTATTTTTCAAAAAACTGATTGGTCTTTTCTATTATGTATTTAAAACTGCTGCTCAGACAGGAAAGTTTGTCATAAACTGACAATCTATCCTAGCCTGCCCCATTTACATGCATCATATACATACATCCCCTTGCAAACATATTTACTTAATTCTTTTGAAATTCTTTACATATCATGTACAAATCATTTACTAGACGCTATGGACTTGAATGTATCAAGAACATGAAAATCTATCTACTTTCTATTTCGAGTGTGGTAGAATTCTAGTGGCCAACACAAGCTGAAAAGCATGATCGAGTATGGGGGAAAAAAACAAATATTAGTCTTTACCATGACTCTGTTTCCTTGAGTTTATTCTTGAATCCTACGTAGGATCTTTACCTTCTGCATTTCTAGAAGGGAAAAATATGGGCTAAGTATTCAATGATTTGGGATCAATTTCCGATTACTGCTACTAATTGACTAAATTAATTCAAGAGTAATTTTTTTTTTGGCATTCAGTTTCCTAACATTGAAAATGAGAAAATTTAGACTTGATGGTTTCTAAGAACATTTCCTGATTTAAATTAAATATCTCATAATCATAACCTCTAGTAGGACTATTACTGCTTCCTTATTTTTGTCTTAGTCCAAACCACGATTCTATTTACTGACAATTTACAACTCCAAAATGCTTTCCTAGTAGTATATAACATTATTTTAGATCATCAGAAGAACATGTACATTATAGAGATCAAAAACTTAAACTTTCATTTGTTTTTTACATAAATATTTTATCATTCATATCAAGTTAGTCTGTGACTAAAATTAGATGTCATAAGAAAAAAAAGAGAGAGAGAAAACAACCCTGCTCTGTTTTCTTCACATCTAAATTTCATGAGTTGTAGTTTGAAAAAACAAAATGAGTTCCCTAGAACATTATGATATATGGGAAAATAGCTTTTTATCCAATCTATAAAATGTAACCAAACTGATGGATTGACTTCCCAGTATAAATGCAAGCATGCAAGATTACATTTTTGTTTGTTTGATTGTTTGTTTATTTAACTTTATAATATTGGACATTTATTTAGAGATTCAGGACTAGAAAAAAATATTTTTAAAGGTGAATCTTGTGATACAAGAAACTTGAGATGCTTTGAATTCAAGAAATCATCTTTCACTTATTTGAGTATCCTGTGGGTCTTATGGTAATACAATATGAATCCCGTTACTTGCTGTTAATTGGAAGAGCAGAGTTTATACTGGAGGAATAGCATTCGAACATTTCAAAAATGGCATTTCTTCCCTGAGATAGATGCATACACATAATTTTAAAGTCCTTTTTTAATGACTAGCTTAGCATGTCATTAGTGGCAAAAGTTTAGCTCTGAAACCAGGATTCTGAGCATTAGAAATATGTTATAGCACTGGAATTAGGATTCAGAACTTGCAAATAACATGTAGTTAAGAAACACAGTATTTTACCTTACTTTTCTCTTTAATTTCTCCCTTAGTCAAGCCTACAAAAGAAATGTCTTCTCAATAAATAAGTCCTTATCTCAGTTTTTTAAATACATTTATTTTATTAAATGGGCAACATGATTTTCCATCTCAGTGGTATTAGCTTGTCATATATATGTGTGATTTTGCTATATGCGTATATAGCAGATTGACACTTGACGTACTCTTTAAAGTATGATTTTCTAATATATAATATTTAATAATGCAGTATATCTTGACTGATTAAAAGAAGGAAACATATATCTCAGGTTAATTTAAATCTAGGTGTTTTCTTTATCTCCTTAGAGTTACTAGGAGTTATTTTCTAATGAACACCAAAAGTTGCAGGCTGCCTCATTAAACCATTCTAATGAGTTTATCTGGACTAACTGTTCACAAGGTTTTCCTAGTATCTTTTTTTTTACTGTATGAAGATGAATTAAAATCAATCTAAAAATATACTTGAATTTGTGTGATAGTAATTATGAAACTTTAATTAATTATATGGGAAAATATTGAGAATCTTAAAAATAATTTTTACTATCTTTTTAATTGAAGATACAAAGTGTATAGTGTCATTATAAGAGAAAGGAAAAAAGGTTAAGATACAATTCATAAGAAGCATTGTCCCTCTCTTAGGAATAAAGATGCTGATATTTCAATATAAGTTTTCAAAACATTTTCCCTTATGCCATGAGCATCATATAAAAGAAAGTTAAGCATCATGCCTAAAAGGACACGTTATAAAGTAGTGGGGAATGTCTAATGTGACTTCCCTGGTTCTACTTTGATAATATTTTCCTTCTTAGGTATCACCTAAATCCTCCCTATATCAGCCCCCACTGATGGCTTTGCAATAGGAAGTAGTATATATGTATGTATGGCTTTTTCATCTGAAGATGACCTGAGTCTCAGGTTGCTGTTATATTTTGTATCTGATAAAGTGAAAAGAGCCTTGGACATACAATGAGAGAATCAGGTTTGACTTCCAACTCCATCATCTTGACTCTCACCTTTGACAAATCAGTCTCATAAAAGTTTGTTTCTTCATCTATAAAATGGTTTTCATAATAGCTATATTATCCATTTATTGTGAAGATTTGACTAGACAACATATGGGGGAAATCTGCCACAGGTGATTGGAACACTGTAGTCCCTCAAAAATTTTAATTTCCTTTCCATTTCCCTGGTTGAATCTCAATACCAATAATGAAAACTATTACTTATTTAATTGGATCATATTCCATTTACAGGGGCTTTAGTTCTGTCCCTTACAAAAGCTTGGGTTCTAATCCTTAATGATTCTCTATCACTGGCTTGGACTTAACCTCCATAAAGAAATTCAATGAAATAATCACAGTACTATACTTTATCCATGTTATCTGCTCATGTCAAAACATTTTTAGTCCCTCTGTTATGGACTTCACATGTAAGGACTCTAAGAAACTCTGCTATTTCAATTTTTCTCTCTCTAGATATATATTATTGCACAAAAGTTTCTACCTTAAACAAACAAAAAAAAATCATTGAGGTGATGAAAATGTTCTGAAACTAAGTAGTGGTGATGGTTGCACAACCTTGTAAATGTATTAAATGCTACAGAATTGTACATTTTAAAACAGTTCAAATGATGCATTTCATGTTGTATGAACTTCACCACAATAAAAATTAAATCAGCCACACAAAATGGGCTTCATTGCCTCAACAAAGTGCCTGGCACAAGTTGTTCAGAAAATCAGATTACCATATAACTTACTGTTCAAACAAGCATGTGTCTTCTAAGGCAAATGTTAAACTATATAGGGCACAAGGATCCAAGATATAAAGTAGGATTCTCTGGGAAAAATGAGTTATATGTACATCCTACCTGAATATTGTAATATTTTTTCTAACCTAACAGCAAATCAGCAAATGAAGCATATATTTTTTTAATTCTCCTCTCTTCAAAAAATTATGTATAGATAAAATTATATATATATATATATGTATAGAAAATTATATATATATATATGTATAGAAAATATATATGTACAGAAAATTATATATATATATATATATATAATGATTCAAAATTAAACAGTATAAACATTCTTTGTGAAAAATTTTGGCCTTATCCCTTCCCTTCATCCTTCTTCCACAATTTCTTTATGAATGTTTTCTATATTCTTCCAGAGATTTTCAATTCAAATACAAACAATTAGAGATATATGTATTTTTTATTCTTATACAAACTCCTCTGTATCTTGCTTTTTTTCACTTAGCAAAATGCCTAGAGCAACTTTCTCTATTGATACAAAAATTAGTTCTCTATTCTTTTTCTCACCTCGGTAGTATTCCAATGTATAGCATAACACGGCTATTTAATTGGTCCCCTACAATTAGACTATTAGGTCATCTCAATCTTTTGCTATCACAAACAATTACAAATAATTACCTCTGTAGTTGCATCATTTCATTCAATGGCAAGTATAGCAGTAGGATAAATTCCCAGAAGTAGAATATCTGGGTCAACTTAATCTTTCTAAATTTTGCCAAATTATCCAGAGAAGCAGTGCCAAATTGTAGTACTATGGATATGAGTGTAAACTAGGAAAGTATTGATAGGGAGGCAAACTATCAAACATGAGTCTTAAATCCCCTCTCCAAGAGGGCTTTGTAAATGGGAAGTGAAAGGTTATTGAAAGTACATTTTGATATTTTACAACTTTGTCTGTGACTGATTCAGGTTATCATTCTACTAGGAATACTGTCTTGCTTCGCAATATATGAAGCAACCTTGGGATTCATTTGTTGTACAGTGTGAGATATAAAGTTCAGGGTCCATCTTGAGGTAGGTGCATCTGGATATTTATATGTGATTTTGCTTTCCCATTTTTACATGACTATGGTGAACAGATATACATAAGGGCTAGATTTCCTCTTTTAAAATAGTGCGTAAAATCGTCTTCACAACTGGTTCATATTTTAGGAGCACTATCAAAAGTGATTTTTCACCAATAAAGTAAAATAAAATATGTCATTGTTATGGGCTAAATTGTGTCCCTCCCCAAATTCACATGCTGAAATTCTAACCCACAACATCTCAGAATGGGACTGTATTTAGAGACAGGGTCTTTAAGTGGTAATCAAGTTAATGTAAGGTTATGAAGATGGCAGCCCTAGCAAACTCATACAGTCATAGCAAAGTATAGCTTAGAACCTTAGAGGCTTTCTGTGAATTATTTTATTGTTTTTATATAAGGACTTTATTTCCAGTGATTATACAACTTAAATTCACAATCTTAAGAATTTTAGGTCACTTGCTTATTTCCAAGAGAGTTTTCCATTTAGAGAGATTCTCTAATTGGTTATTATGTGTTTTCTTCATGTTTCACTATATAGGATTTATCCAGATTAACATTAGGTATATGAGCTTGATCTATTATTGGAAAATCTATACTTCAGTTTGTGATAGATTCATTAATATTCAAGCAGCCTTAGTGCAAAGACAGATATACTTACTATTTATACTTTGTCTACTTTCCAATTTATTTTAGCATTTTTAATTATTAATACACTAATACGACTAATAAAATGTACATATAACTGATGAGACTCCACCAAACATTTAAACTTTAATTACAAACTTGAATGCTGAAATGCCTTAATAATTCTAACATAAGAACCTCTTAATGCTTTAATCACCCTAAACATTAAGCAAATAAGAATATAATCATTACAATCTGGTCATTACTCTTTTCTGAAAGCTGGGTACAGAATGCTAAATCGGTGGCTTTAAATATGTCTGTAAATTCTATTCTCATTAATATTTTAGCTACTTTCTTCATCTTTATTGCGGTCTAGTTGACAAATAAAATTGTAAGATATTTAAAGTGTGCAGTGTGATGATATGATATATGTATACATCGTGAAAGGATTCCCACCATTGAAGTAATGAACACATCCATCGCCTCACATACTTGTTTTTTTAGCAAATTTCAATTATACAGCAGTGGTATCAACTATAGTTTGGCACAGAGGGTGCCAAAAAAATGTATACACGTTTTAAGAAAGGAAAACTATTAGAATTGGAATACTCAATATATACTGATAACAAAAGATGAGTACAAGTCACATTTGACTTCTGCAATTACAAGAGGTGCTCAAAGTGGTTACCTTCAGCATCAAGGCACTTCTGATTATGGTGAACTACTGCTTGAGCAACGTTTACCAACATGTCCACTTTTATACATTTTTTTTGGCACCCCTCTGTATATTAGATCCTCAGATCTTATTCACCTTATAAATGAGATAGTTCTTTTTTTCAGTTTTTTTTCCTCTATTTTCCGCAACCTTTAGCTCCTAGTAACCATTATTCGTCTCTGTTTCTATGAGTTTGACTTTTATTTATTTATTTATTTATTTATTTATTTATTTATTTATCTATTTTCTTACCACTTTAGATCTACCTGGTAATGTTTGGCACCTAACTCAAGAGGTAGGATTACAGACTCAGAATTGTGCAGTTGTTGCAACAGGTCCATGATTGAGAATGTGAGATGTGAGCCCTAAGTGGGCATTCCAAGGTGATTCTTATTGAGTCTGTTTCCAGGTGATCTGGTCCCACTTATATTTTAATTTTGTCTACTTCATCAGTTGCCATCCAAATTATTGCCTCTCATAGATCCACAATATTTTGATTATGACACTAATTAATCATTTCTTGAAAGTGATGCTTAATTGTTTTTTTGTTTGTTTGTTTGTTTTCTTATTTGTAGTAAGCCTGCTATGTCTTTTCTTCATTACGAAATATAAAGCCAATTTTGCAGGTGCTGGTCTTAATGATGGGGTCTGATCTGGTTTCATTAAATCTAAAGTCTTCTGCCTATTTGGTTTACTAATATTGCAACATTTCTTCCTCTAATACAATTAGAGCTTAAATACCGACATATCCCTATTTGTTCCTACTAGCAATAATCACCTGTATGTGTATGAATTATAGTCATATATAGTAACACACACACAAAAAATACTGAATGTCTATAACATGCAAAACCCTGTGCTAAATGTCATGTGATACTGCAAAAATAATTCTTCTTCCACCTTCTATAATCATTATTCTTTAGAAGGAAGATAATGAATATACATAAATAACTCTAAATGCAAGGCAGGAAAAAATATGTGCGATTAGAAAAGTCTAGATAAGTCAGAATGAGGTTGTTTTTTTTGTGGTGGGGGTGGGGTAGGAGGCAATGTGGGGCGTTACTTATATCTGCTAGAGGAATCTAAAGCAATTATTTAAGTAGGTAGCATTTGAGTAAGGTATTGAAGTAAGGGCAGTGTTCAATATATATATATACTGGACAGAAAGAATTTTCTAAGCCAAAGATACAGAATGCATAAAGGCAAAGAAGCAGAAACATAAATGTGGACCTTCTTGGAGAGAAAGGAGCTTTGTTTGGAGAGAGCAGCAACAGCTTTCATTCATTCATTCATTCATTCATTCATTCATTCAGCAAACTTCTAATTGGGACCTCCCATGAATTAGAATGTGTTAGGCACATGTCCTAAATACAAAAGAGAAAAAATAAAATCCCTCCACTGGAGCATTTTACTTTCTTTAACTAAAATTATTATGTACCAGATGTCTTCTTAGTGTTGGCTAATATTAATTACTTTAATATTCATAACAATATTATGAGGTGCATCCTGTTATTTCCACTTCATAAATGGAGAAACAGATGCATGGGGAAGTTAAGAAGCTTGATCAATTTACATTGCTAAGAAGTGCCAGATCTGGGTTTTAAACTCAGGAACCTGATTCCTGTATCTCTGCTGTTAAGCACTGCATTCTGCTACCTGATGTAGTGAACTGGGAGATGAGTCTCTACAGATAAATAAAGACAGACTGTGAATGGCCTTGAATGGCAAGCTAAGGAGGTTGACAAAATCAAAACTGTAATTTAAAAAGCTCATTCCTGCAGCAAAAGATTGATTGGAGCAGCAAAGTTCTGCAGCTAGTGGGTGGTATGGCGTTACTCTAGATGACAGATGAGAAGATCTGAGTACAGGCGGTAGATGTGATAATACACAGAAGAGAAATGTATGGGGATAGAATTAACAGGAATTGGGTAAGAAGACAAGAGTCAAATATAATGGCAAAATCCATCAGTCAGGATTTTGTACATTACAAGTGACAGGAAGCCATCTCAAACTTGCTTAAACAAAAATGAGAATTTATTGGTTCATATATTTGAATCAAGACATCTGTCTTTTACTGTTTCTCAGATCTGCTTTTCATGCTGCCTTCATCTTCAGGTCAGTTTCATATATGTGGTAGTGAAGATGGCTCCTGGCCTCCAGAATTACTGTGTCTTACATACAGGCTAGAAAATCTTCATCAAAAGGGAGTGACTGTCCATATGTTTCAGTTGGAAAGCAGCGTATGACTCTCAATGGGTCAGTTTAAGTCAGATGTTCACCCCAGGAGCTGGAGTTTGGGTCAACCTCTTTTAAATCCCATGGACTGAGAGATAAGAAGGGTTTCCCAAAAGGAGGAGACAGAGGACAGATAAAAAATAAGTATTCATTCCACCAACATTTTGAACCTTAGTGACTGAGGGTGTGACATGACTTATTCCCTTGATCAGAAATAAATCATATGAGAAAAAGGTCAATAACAAGTTTGAGAATGAAAAGAGTAATAATGCAGAGACATGTTGAGTTTAAATACTAGCAGACCATTTAGGTAGAAATGACAAGTGAAGAGTTTGAAACTATGAAACTTGAATTTAGGAGAAAGGTGAATGCTAAATATAAAATATTAGGAGTCAGGTGAGTAGAGAAATGATTGCTGAAACTGAAAACTTCAATGAGATTAAGAAAAAAGATTGTCACAGATATAAAAGGAGATCCAAAGTCAAATGCTATCATTGAAACCAAGAGATAAGCATCCCAAGAAACCAGATTAGTCACCAGAATCAAAAGCCACAGGTAAATCAAAGAAGGGCTGATAAAAACCATTTGGTCTAGAAAAACAGCAAATCAATAATGATCTTGAAGAAAACTACAAGTAAATCAACAGCACATTGTGAGGAATTAAAGAATAAATGAGAGCAAATAGGGCGACCTTAAAACTCTACCCAGTCTACCATATATCTAGCTATGTGACTCTAGGCAAGAAACTTAAAATCTCTATGGTTCTATTTGTTCATGTTTAAAATAGAAATTATAATAGTAATTGTATCTAATTTATAGATTTTGCTTGAGGTTATGTTTAAAAAGTACTTGACATAGTGTCTAGTGAATTATAAGCTCTCAATTACAAACTTTCAATAAATATTAGCTATAGGTGTCTGGATGGCACAATGAGTAGGAAGTATGTGACAGCAGCCAAAGCATAGAATTGTTACAAGACCATCTGCAGGGAAGGAATGTAAAGAGATATATGAGGTCTGACCATTAAGTTTGTAAACTTGTTGCAACAATGTTGCTAACCTTTTTCGATATCAGAAGTATTATTCATTATGAATTTGTACCAAGTGGACAAATAGTTAACCAAGTTTATTATTTGGAAGTGCTGAAAATGCTGCATGAAAAAGTTAGATGACCTGAACTTTTCACCAACAATTCATGGCTCTTGCATCACGACAATGCAGCAGCTCACAAGGCACTGTCTGGGAGGGAGTTTTTAGCCAGTAAACAAATAACTGTATTGGAACACCCTTCTTACTTACCTGATCTGACCCCCAATGACTTCTTTCTTTACCCAAAGATAAAGGAAATATTGAAAGGAAGACATTTTGATGACATTCAGGACATTGAGGGTAATACGACAACAGCTCTGATGGCCATTCCAGAAAGAGTTCATAAATTGCTTTGAATGGTGTGCTAGGTACTGGTGTCGGTGCGTAGTTTCCCAAGGGAAGTACTTTGAAGGTGACTGTAGTGATGTTCAGTAATGAGTTACTTAGCACTTTTTCTAGGGTGAGTTCACAAACTTAATTGTCAGACCTTGTATATGACAGATTTAAGGTGGCCACAAATTCTTTAACATTCCTCTTATTAAGAGATAAATCCTGATGCTTTCCATACCCCGTCTCTCAGAATGTTTGCCCTGGAGAAAGCAGGTCATCATGTAAAAGGTCCAGTTATCCAGGGAGTAGCATCTGTGAGGAAACTCTAGCTAGCCATGACAAGAACCTGCACAAAGAGAAAGATGCCAGGCCAGAAATGCATGTGAAGATGACTTCTCATAACTTCAGCCCCAACCACTACCTGAGTAAAACTACATGAGAGACCTGAGTGAAATTGCCTACCAGAACTCAGTGAACCCATAGACCATGAGTGATAATCATAAATTATTGTTTTAAAATACTATGGTTTGGGCCGGCCGAGTGGCGCGATGGTTAAGAGTTGGCTTGGGATGCGAGCTCTGAGAAGCAGGGCCACTGGTTTGGATCCCACATGAGGGCCAGTGACACTGCCCTCTACAGCTAAGATGGTGAACAGCGCTCGACCTGGAGCTGGGCTGCCGTGAGTCACTGGCGACGGCGTAGGCTGCAGTGGGGCTGGGCGGCAGCTGCCATGGGCTTTCGTGAGCCTCCGTGAGCAGTCGTCCAATGGCCAGAGAGTGACTGCCTCACCTGGGAAGAGCCCAACAATAATACCAACATGGGCCAGGGAAGCGACATCCTCCACAACTAGACTGAAGAACAAAAAGAACAGCAACCTGTCTGTTCCCCTCCCCCAATTCCCAAATAAAATCTTAAAAAAAAAAAATACTATGGTTTGTTTCCTAGCAAAAGATAAAGAGAACGGATATCACTTGTGTGAATGACAAAGTCTAAGGAAGATGCTGAGTTAATTTTTGCGGTGTTTTGGTTCGATTTATTTAGAAAGTAGACTGGAAATTTCTGTTGGCTGTAGATTTGTATTCAGAATAAAAAGAGAAACTGAAGCTACAGGAAAGACATCAGATAGTGAATCTAGCAAAGACCTGCAAGAGACATTAGAAAATGTATGTAAAATCCTAGGGGGAGGAGTTTACCTTGGCAAGCACGATGATCACCTCTTCCTCTGAGAAGGAGTAAATGAGAAGTGATAAAGCAAAATCCGAAGTGCATAGTAAGGAATAGGAGACATGTCTGTGCAAGGGAACACATTTTCTTCATTTGTTTTAGACTCTACCCCCATAAACTTGCATCTTGAATTTTTTAACATGTTAGGGCCTCTCTAAGGCTTCTGCCTCCTCCTCTTGGGTCCTGATGATTGGAATGGCTCTAAGGCCAATCGAGAGTCATGAAAACTGAAGATTTTAAACAGGCCACAGCCAGATTTGGGTCATTTACTACCAAGCTTCTATTGACCCAAGAATTCTGGCTACTGCTCTCATTACCCTCTTTTACTTCAAGGCACAAAAAAATTATAAGCTCTAGAGCTTAAAGATTCCTCTAAATCAGATATTTCATTGCTTTCACTTAGGTGAAATGGAAAGGAAGTAGATACGGAGTGGTGCTTTTGCAGAGCCTGCCAATTTATCTTTTACAGTCCGCGCCGTGTAAACACTTCTAACTTAATGCACTGCACATGCATCATCCTTGAATACTTAGTTTTATTGCAGTAGAAGTAATTTCCGAAGGTCATCTTATAATGGATGAAAACTTGAAGGTTCATGCAATTTATGTTCATTTTAGATAATATTGTACAACATTTAGGATCTATCAACTTTCATTCTCTAAATGTTTGATCTAATAATTTTAAGGATAAAATATGTTAGCAGCCTTTTGTGAGCATATACCCTTCCTGTGAAAAATCACATTCAAATATGGGTTGAAAAATGTAAACTCTTCTATGTACTTTTCCTTAACAGATTTTAATTCATCTCAGTCACATTTCACTAGACTTAAGATAGGGAGGGGAAAAAATAAAAAACAGCACACTTCTTGGAATATTAAAGTTATAGTTAAGAATTAACCAAATTTAAAAACGAATTACTCTCTTTAAAGAATATATGAAGTAGAGACTTGTATATAATCTCTTAGGCTGCTTCACAGGTCTATGTTAAGGTATAGCCATCATGTCTGAACATTTTGATCTTATATAAAACATTCTTTACTTTGCAATTCATGTGTTTTGGTTCATGGTTATTAGATCCCTGATACTTTTAACCCCACTTGCTGTGATTATACCTTCTGTTGCTACTCCCTCCTCCGTTGGGACTTCACATCACCTCTTTTCCCATATCTTCAGTCATTCCATCTTCACTAGATCGTTTCTATCAGCCTGTAAGCAGACATTTTTTTCCCCACCATCAGAAAATAAACATACAAGACAAAAATGAAACAAAGCTTCCTTTCAGTGCTGTCTCTCTCTGTGTATATGGTCCTTTCTTTATCCTCTGCCATCATCCAGCCACCTGAAGGAATTGTTTTGTGTTCATTTTTTAGGTCTTTGATGCACTTTTTCTCCTACAGTGATCTAATGTGCACTTTGCTTCTTCATGGAAATCGTTTCAGCACTGGAAAGGGTTGGCAGGAAACACCTTGGCTTCCACAGAGTCAATAGGTGACATTCAGGCTTCTCTTTTCAACTCTTACCCTTCCAGATTCTCAGAAACTCAGAATTGCTCATTTTGACTATATGACTTCTCTTCACCAATCATGTTTGTATTTACCCCTTAAATATTTCCCCTCCACACTTATGCACATGTAAAAACACATGGTTTTATTCTCAGGTCTTTTTTTATAGGTTTTTCTTACCCTCTACCTAGGTGATCTCAATAACTTTTATGGTGTCAACTACCATACACATAGAGATCACCTGAACCTGTCTCTTCATTGCCAATTTGCCTACTTGAATATTCCCAGGTAACTGAGTTCCAACTGAATTAACAACCATTTCTCTTTCATCACTCCTCAAACTTTATCTTATATATAGATTAACTGAGACTATATATATATATATATATATATATATATATATATATATATATATATATATATATATATATAT
>NW_017732073.1:505724-512476 GCF_001890085.2 Hipposideros armiger | reverse complement strand
AATAACTGGACTTTTGAATAATTATAATTATTAAAATATTGCTCTGATGTAGCATTGTTAGCTTCCCCAAAGCTCTTTCATTTCTCCTATTTGAGATTTTATGAGAAAACAGCCAATCCTATGAAAACTAAGTTAGAATCTAACTTTTTTAGTACTTTAAAGAGAGAAAAACAAGAACTGCAGATAACAAATCTGCTTTTCTACAATTATTTTTATCATATGAAAGACAAGACAGAAGATAAAGCAAGAATTGATGGTGGTGTCAATATGGTGAAAAATGATCTTGAGCAGGGGCTGAACTACAGCACAGTTTTTTTGAGAGGACCAGCAGCCTTCCAAATGAGATATTATCTGTTGTCACTTCTATGACAAATATAGCACCTGCCTCTGCATGTTTCTTCTACTTTGAACAGTTTCCCTGGGTGAGACCTAAAAGGTTGGCTTGCAGAAGCAAACAATTTGCCTTTGTTTTCTTGGATCAGCAGCCCCTGAACTCAACCTTCTTTCACATTCAAAGTTGAAGTGCTGTTGTCTAGTTTGCTGAGTTCATCTATTGTTCAGACTTTCCTGTTCGCATTGCAGAGGGGAAAAAACATATTCAGAAACCACTTTACAAGGAGCTACTCTGAAATATGCATGTAGCTCTTACTTATTGAACACGCTGTTCTGAGCTCAATGTTCTGTCCTAGTTTCTGCATGCTTATTATTTCAGCTTCTCTGGAAGGCGGAAGCTAATCTCATAACACACAATTCACTCACTAATTCAATAAACATTATTAGTGGACCCTGTTTATTATATGTGCCAGGCACAATGCTAGATATAAGAAGAACAAGATAAAAGTTCTAGAAGAAACCAGTCTAGAGCTGAACTGTTTAATAATGTAGCCACTATCCACATGTGGATTTTTTTAAGTTTAAATTTAAATTAATGGAAATTAAATAAAATGAGGAATTCAGTTCCTCAGTCATACTAGTCACTTTTCGAGTGCTTAAATAGCCTTAGGTGACAGTGGCTACCCTACTGGACAGTACAGAAGAATATTTTCATCATTGCCAGAAGTTCTATTCTGGTCCAGACATTAGGACACTCTGATAACTTACATATTCTCGTAAAGCATAGTTTAATTCTGTTCGTGATGGGTAATAAATAATATAGAACAACCAACCCATTTTAACTATGGTGGGGCAAAAACGATCGATGAATACATGCAAAAGACAAGCGTCCTTTATTACTATTGTACTTTTCAACAAGAGAAACCTGAATTACTGTAGGCATCTGAAGATGTCAAAGTTGCAGAACAATTGACAGCAGAGTGTGGCATTTTAGATCCCAGGGCTTCACAGAGATGGACATCCGTGGTCAACACGGTTAAACGGAATCGCACAAAGTGTTTTCCCAAGGTCAAAAAGTCCTGTCAGGGTTAGCAGTTAAATTTATAAAAGGTGCCCACATGGACGTCGGCCATTCCAAAGGGTGAGAGAATAAAAAAACACAAATTCAAGAGACAAAGCTAGGCTTAAGAACAAGATGAGAGCGACATATCTATCGAAGGGCAGTCCATATGGATTTTATTGAATGGATAACTTGCTGCATCTACTAAATATATTGATTATGAGAATGGATGAGACTGCCAGGCCACTGTTTTTCAGAAATAAGGTGGGCAACTTGGGTTGTGTGGGTTCAAGTGTAAGATTAGTGTGGCAACTGCAGCGTGCTCATCGAAGGCTTCTATGACACTGTTGCCATTCAATTAATTTCTTAATAAACAGTTGTAATTATTTGCTTCCCATAATTTCCTGATTGTACACCTATGAATTCATTACTGGAGGATTTAAATGGTAAGTTATGTTTCTCAGAAATGACTGAACATTATCATTAATTTGGGGAAATGTGCAAGTTTATTATTATTCATAAGCTACTAACTATAATATAATGAAAGAGAAAATAGTTATCTTCACTCAAAAAATGTAAGGGCTTTCATCATATTTTTTTTCTATCTTTCTTTTCTCTTCT
Organism: Hipposideros armiger; assembly: GCF_001890085.2. Taxonomy (NCBI): domain Eukaryota; kingdom Metazoa; phylum Chordata; class Mammalia; order Chiroptera; family Hipposideridae; genus Hipposideros; species Hipposideros armiger. The sequence continues at coordinate 510,462 of NW_017732073.1, read as the reverse complement.
GCATGAGTACAAAGGCAATTCAGGGGACATTATATACTGACATTTCAGCATTAAATGTCGAGATGATATTTTGGCAAGTCTCTTGAGGTTATCAATTTTTTGTTTTTGATCTTGTTCCTTTAACTGATTGTTTCTCAGGAACCCCCTCTTCTGGTGGGAATGTGTGCAAAGTATAGGTGTGGGGGTAGGGGTTGTAAATGGAGCAAAGTTCAGGGTGGATTTCTGTTATAGGCAATTAGGGGTGTATACTAGATAATATGCAACTACCCAAAAAGCTGTTGGTAAAGAAGGAAGTTAATGAAACAAATGTCACAAAATCAAACAGATTCTGTGACAATTACTGTGGAGCAAGATTACAGATAAAAGAAAGGAGAAAAATCTGACAAGAATGAGATGTAGCTTTAGTACTGAAAGGAATGAAAAAGGTTGTATATATTTGTATTAGTTCTTTTCTTATAGATAGATATCAGCAGCTGGGATTTTGAAACTTTCTAAACAGGTTTTTCCTGAGTGTTTAGTTTCTATAAAACAGTGGTTCTTCTCTACGGATAAATATCAGAATTACATGTGGAACTATTATATACTGTGTTTCCCCAAAAGTAAGACCAGGTCTTATATTAACTTTTGCTCCAACAATCTACATTTATTCATGTACAAAAATCTACATTTATTCAAACAGTCATGTCTGGCTGACGATATTAACTGGGGCTTATGTTTGGGGTAGGGCTTATATTATGAGCATCCTGAAAAATCATGCTAGGGCTTATTTTCCAGTTAGGTCTTATTTTGGGGAAAACATGGTATATTATATAATATTATATCATATATATGTGCCTAAACCCCACCTCCAGGAGATTCTTATACAGTACCTTGTATCCTGTTTAGGCTTATAGAGGGTACCTGTGTTTAAAAGCAGTTTTCTGTTTGTTTGTTTTTTGTTTTTGTTTGTTTGTTACCTAACTTTTAAAACTATCAAGGGGTTCTATCCTTATCATGGTATTTGACTTATTTTNATATATATATATATATATATTCAATTAACTTACCCAATCTCTAAAAATCTATGTATCATCATAGTACATTGAAACACTGATAATATCCAACTATTTCACATGGAAAACCAACAATTTTATATGGTTCAATTTAATAGTTTTTTTTTCTTCTTCCATATCCAATTAGTTACAAAGTTCTGTTAATTTTATTTCAGAGTGCCTCTAAATCTATTCATTCTTCTCTATTTTCAACTTCTGCCATAATTCAGGACTTTATTGTGAAATTATCTTAGTTAGTCCTTTGAGTCTATTCTCTTGTATTTTTAGGGTGTTTTCAATATTGACATTAGATTTGATTGTGTTTAAAAGCAGAGAACTATGAGCAGAACTCCCAGTGCTTACCTATCCCTATAGGGTAATGTTTCTTTTCATAATCATGGCATTTATATCCTACTTCTAGATAATAGCTTTAACATTTGCCACCCCTAGTTTTTCCACCAGACCTGGTCCCATCCATGCATCCTATGGCTGAACTTGCATATGTGGCTTGCTAGCTGAGGAGCAGGCTTTGCCCTTTAAATGCTACAGGTAGTGATTCTAATGTGAATGTCTCTCTCAGTTTTCCCTTTTGAGGATAACCCTCTCATCCTACAAATGTTACCTGCTCTATGAGATCTTCCCCAATAGCCTCACTGCTTATTTCTTTAACATCAGAAGAAAATAAATTGCTTCTTTTCAGTGTATATTATAAAGAGCTCCATTGTAGGAACAATCACTTTGTGTTAATTATAGGTCTTTATCTATTTGAACCTCCTGCAATAGCATTAGCTTTTTTGAGGACATAGACTAGGTATTTAAATATTGAATGAATGAGTAGATGAATGAATGAATTGGATTGTGAGTCTGTGCTTCAGTTTCATCCATCCTCACATGTGTGGGACATGTCAGTCAGCTCTGGCATGACTAGGTCTCTCAGTGACAACACCAAGTACATCCATCTGCAAGTCTCCTGATAAGAATGCCACCACCTGCTGGCTCAGTCCTATCAGCTATTTGGAAATGGTGAAAAAAGATAACTAATATATATATATAATATGCTTTGCAATTTTTAAAGTGTTTTCCTAAAAATTAATTCACTTCTTTTGTGACAAATTTGTAATATAGGCACTGTAACAGGAAGGCATTCAGAAGTTAAAAGGACTTCTTCAAGGGCAAAACAGCCAGAAACTGACAGAACTAAGAAATCACCCAGGATTTCACACTAAATTGTACTATTTGCACTATGAATTCAAACTACTTGAGTGTAAAATCCCAGTTTCCCCACTTAACAGCCCTGTGCCTGCTTTCTTCGCAGCCTAAAATCATGATGATATCGCTACATTCCTAAGAGGGTTCTTGGGAAAGGTAAATGAACTTAATATATCTATAGCTCTTAGCAGAGCTCCTGCCATTTAATTAGTAGTCTACAAATGTTAGGTATTGTTATCATGATATAGATTCCCTCTGATAAGGAGAAACTAGACTGATATCATGGCTAGAATCTGTCTCTCTCTCTTTCTCTCTGTCTCCATCTGTCCCTCCTCATGCCCCTCTCAACAATTAATTGAAAAGGATAAATTGAATAGAGCATGTGAGCTGGGCAATATCACAGATGATAATAAATGAAATAAGAAAAGTCATGTGGACATATGGTTAGGAGGCCAGTCAGTCCTGCACTGGTGATTTCTGTGTGACCTGACCCAAACTAATCATAATTTAGTTTTCTGAAACTCTAGGATAGACTAATAGAGGCTTAATGGGCTGAATTCCTTTCCACCCTCACCCCCCATCCCCATCCTCATGTAACTTAGAATATAACTGTATTTGGAAATAGCACCTTTAAAGAGGTGATTAAGTTAAAATGAAGCCATTAGAATGGGCCCCAGTTCAATCTGACGGTGGTCCTTATAAGAAATTTGGACTCACAAAGAAACACCAGGGATGGTCATGTGCAGAGGAAAGACCACATGAGGACATAGCAGAAAGTGGCCATCTGCTAGCCCAGGAAAGGCCTCAGAGGAAACCAAACCTGCCGACACCTTGATCTTGGACTTCTATTCTCCAGAACTGGGGGAAAATACATTTCTGTGGTTGAAGCCGCCCAGTCTGTGGTTTTGTTATGGCGGCCCTCACAAACTAACACAGGGATTCCTGCTCATTGTCATCCCACAGGTTAATCAGGCAGAAACTGAGACCTGAGGGTCTTCATGGCATGGTTCAGATCCCACAGATGCTGCCAGAGCCATAAATGTACGGTAGCTCCTATGACCCCAGAGACGGAGTTTGTGCTTCTGCGTTACATTAATTCAAATGCAGTAGGAAATTCGAATGTCAGGAACCTACTGTGCAAAGAGTTGGTCCTTGTTACAAGCAAGTTTTAACCCAGGGTATGTTCAGTTTTGTCTGGATTAACTTTCAATCAATGGGTTTCTGTCCACTAATTGACTTAAGAATCAGTTTCCTTAAATTTAGGAGAAAATCTTATGAGCAATTAGGCCCTTTGTTAAATGTTAATGATTCTGGATCAAGTCTACAGAAGCTGTAACAGGATCGATGGTACCAATGATTTATAAAATAATAACTGGACTTTTGAATAATTATAATTATTAAAATATTGCTCTGATGTAGCATTGTTAGCTTCCCCAAAGCTCTTTCATTTCTCCTATTTGAGATTTTATGAGAAAACAGCCAATCCTATGAAAACTAAGTTAGAATCTAACTTTTTTAGTACTTTAAAGAGAGAAAAACAAGAACTGCAGATAACAAATCTGCTTTTCTACAATTATTTTTATCATATGAAAGACAAGACAGAAGATAAAGCAAGAATTGATGGTGGTGTCAATATGGTGAAAAATGATCTTGAGCAGGGGCTGAACTACAGCACAGTTTTTTTGAGAGGACCAGCAGCCTTCCAAATGAGATATTATCTGTTGTCACTTCTATGACAAATATAGCACCTGCCTCTGCATGTTTCTTCTACTTTGAACAGTTTCCCTGGGTGAGACCTAAAAGGTTGGCTTGCAGAAGCAAACAATTTGCCTTTGTTTTCTTGGATCAGCAGCCCCTGAACTCAACCTTCTTTCACATTCAAAGTTGAAGTGCTGTTGTCTAGTTTGCTGAGTTCATCTATTGTTCAGACTTTCCTGTTCGCATTGCAGAGGGGAAAAAACATATTCAGAAACCACTTTACAAGGAGCTACTCTGAAATATGCATGTAGCTCTTACTTATTGAACACGCTGTTCTGAGCTCAATGTTCTGTCCTAGTTTCTGCATGCTTATTATTTCAGCTTCTCTGGAAGGCGGAAGCTAATCTCATAACACACAATTCACTCACTAATTCAATAAACATTATTAGTGGACCCTGTTTATTATATGTGCCAGGCACAATGCTAGATATAAGAAGAACAAGATAAAAGTTCTAGAAGAAACCAGTCTAGAGCTGAACTGTTTAATAATGTAGCCACTAGCCACATGTGGATTTTTTTTAAGTTTAAATTTAAATTAATGGAAATTAAATAAAATGAGGAATTCAGTTCCTCAGTCATACTAGTCACTTTTCGAGTGCTTAAATAGCCTTAGGTGACAGTGGCTACCCTACTGGACAGTACAGAAGAATATTTTCATCATTGCCAGAAGTTCTATTCTGGTCCAGACATTAGGACACTCTGATAACTTACATATTCTCGTAAAGCATAGTTTAATTCTG
>NW_017732073.1:502448-503709 GCF_001890085.2 Hipposideros armiger | reverse complement strand
AAAAAATAGTCTGTAAATTAAAGTAAGGAAAGTTCGGTCACAGCAGGAGTAGCTAGTATCAGAGACCGTTGTCTCTGTCTATGGGCGTCTCAACAAGATAGTCTTCTAATGAATACCCTGCGTTTTGCCATTTCTCCACAAGTATTGAGAAATTAACACCCTGCCTTTGCAATGCATACAAGGAAATCAATTCAGAGGTTGGTGTTTTGCTGATGAATCCTATGGTTCTTGACCCTAGCAATTCTTTATTTAAATTAGCTCAATACTATTTGTTAACTGGAAGGAAGAGTGTTCTATTACACATGGTCTTCGTTGCAAACAACAAAAGACAATTCTGGCAAATTTAAGCAAAAGTGAACATACTAGATAATATACAACTACTCAAAGAATCTATTGGAAAGCTGGAAGACTCAGAAATCAAAGAAAGTTGGGCATCAGATATGCAGGCTAGATCAAATTCACTGAAACAGCCCAGCTGATTTGCTGTCCCTGGCACAGGTACCCCTGGGTCACTCTACCAATAGCATCTCATTGCTGCTGTGAATGATTTCCCAACTGTCACTGCATTTATGCTCTCTCCACTCTCTTCCTCAAGACAGGTAGTCCCAGGTGGAACCCTATGATGACTGAGCCTCATTCATACACCTATGCCCTAGGTATAAGAGCAAGAGAAGTACCTGGCCTCTTCAGTTTTCAAGGGTGAAGTTGAAGCTCTGAGAAACATCTTCCACATCAAAATTATTTTAAAATTAGACAGTTTTTTATGTGAAGCATAGCCTAAATGGAGCCACCCATAATGCCCCTTGACCATTTATTAATTGGCTAAATTGAGCATGTGACACATTTGCTCTTTTGATAGTTAGGAAACAGAGTCTTAGAGCAGCACTGAAGGTCTAGTATTTGTTGAGGCTGTTTATAACATTGATTGGTGTCACCAAATTGCATAAGAGTTGAGAGTAAAGAAACACCAGCAGACAGAAAGGTCCCTAGGGCAACAAGATATTACTATAGTTTATTTTCTGCTCACACGTTGGGCCACATCTCTTCAGGCTGAGAAACAAGGATGTTTCCTTGGTTACACAGACAAGGAGGATATAATGTCTTAAGAGTAGAGAAGAGATTACATCAAGCTTTTGTGTAAATGTATGGATGTATGTGAGATAAGTGTTTGTGATAAGCTGTACAAGCTACTGCAGAGTGCCAGCATGATTCAAATATGCAGGTTTTGGTGTGAACTTCTCATTTAAAGGTCTGTGATTGG
>NW_017732073.1:496336-501068 GCF_001890085.2 Hipposideros armiger | reverse complement strand
TTGTATATTTTTATATAAATGGATTTTTTTGTTCAAAATATGCATAATTTAATTAGTTGTGATTCTATTTTTTATTATGTAAGTGAGCATATTGTTCTATTTTTGGTACCAAACTTTTAAATATCTACAAAAGGTATAGTAGGTTGACTTGTCTCCCCTAAAGAGATCTGTTCAAGTCCTAACTTCCAGTACTGGTAAATGTGACCTTATTTGGAATTAGGATCTTTGCAGGTATTATCACATTAAGATGAAGCCATAATGCATTAGGGCGGCCTTAATCCAATAACTGATATCCTTGTAAAAAAAAAAGGGAATTTTAGACATAGTAACACACTGAGAGAAGGCCATGTAAAGGCATGGCGGGGGTGGGGTAACCGGGGGTGAATTTCTGTGATGTGTCTGCAAGCCAAGGAGTGGTAAGGATCTCAGGCATCACCAGCAGCTAAGGAGAGGCAAGGAAGGCTCCTAGCATACAGCCTTTGAGAGAATACTTATGACAATCTTTTCCATTTTTCCCTATATCCCATAAAACTATCCAGTTGTATATAAGGGTCACTTGCAAGAAATACATATTCATGAAACTTTTCCTGAAAGGCATGCAAACTACCATTTCTTTAAATGAGGGGTGCTTAACCTAGGTACAGCAGAGGGTCTATGAGCCCTTAAAGCCACATGTGCATTGGGTCTTTTTCTGATTAAGGAATCCACAGCTTCGGACAGCTTTTTAAAGGGATCTGTAATTACACCACAAAGTGAGCATCAGTGCTCTAGAGTGGTTCTCAAATGGGAATAACTTTGCTCCCCAAGGAAACATTTGGTACTTTTGTTTTTTGTTACAACTGAAGTATGGACAATTGTTACTGGCATCTGATAAACAAGAGGACAGGGATGCTGTTGACCTTCTACAATGGACTGGAAAACCCCCCACATCAAAAGGTATCCTGCCGAAAATGCCATTTGTACCATTTGAGAAACCTTGCTCTAGATCATCAAATATTCTGCACCTCCACATTCAAATCAAGACAGAGAGAGAGAGAGAGAGAGAGATAAAGAGAGAATGTGAAATACTCCAACTAAACTCTTTCATTTTCTTTCTGATTTATTAAATGTCTTGTTACTGGCATGATGCTGCACCCGATTTCAAGGCATGTTTTCACACTGTCCAGGGAGTGATTTTATATGCCATCATACTGGGACTGGCGCATCCCACAATGACTATACATTTTCTTTCAGGTCTTGGTTCTAGAAAGATCAGCTCTTATATATCTTCAATGGATAATTTGAAATGGAATTGATCTTGTTTTGGTCATTAGAAAGATGTAAACTTAAAGACTATCTTCTAGTGTACACCTTGGGTAATAATATTATATGATTCTGGCTTCACTTCAATATTCTAATATCTAATTTTCCTAGGTCTATATTTACTAACTTGTATTTTCTTTTTTTCTTTTATCATAGTAATTTTTTATACAATCTACATCATCCCCCCCCCTTTGGGATGAGGTAAAGAATAAATAAATATATAAAATCTTGTGAATCATGGCATGTAACACAAAAATAAACAAATATTATATGATTTCTTTTCTACATACAGTTTATACCATTTTATTCTTTAACATCAATGCCATTTCATATTGCCATCTATACTGAGGTTATAGGTTATGAACCTGCCTATATCTTTTTTTTTGTTTCTTCTATGATTACACTCTTTAGTTTACTCCCTTTATTTAACCCCAAAATTTTAGCATCATTGTGCTAAAAGGCACTGCAGATATGAATTTTTTTTCAAAGAGTTTTTCAGGTTAATAAAGAAGATAGCTATTTAAATTGATAATGACAGACAGAGAAATAGCTCTTATGGTGTTAGGAATAAGAGGGATACTCTCCAAGTCTATGGTGTCAAAACGTTGCTATGATCAAATCCAGTAGGTGCTAATTGACAGGGGAGGGAACATGCAGCTGAACATTCTCTGTTTTATTTTTCATTAAAAAATATTTAAGGTACAAATGATAGATGATAGATGATATAGATAGATAGATAGATAGATAGATAGATAGATATAGATAGATAGATAGATAGATAGATAGATAGATAGATAGATAGAAGATACATAGATTCACTGAATTTCCAATTGCTTTTAATATTTATTGTGGTTGTTTTTGATAAGTTATCCAATTTACCGTGGCTTTTTACCATTCCTGTTAACCACCTTAGTTCTGGCAATATGTAATCCATGCACTTAATAAGGAAACTCATCCGGTCATTTTAATAAAAATAAGCAGGACCAAGCTCAGAATTAGCTTGGCTATAACCGAAGGATTTGATTATTCACGTTCCCTTCCCCCACACCACTTCCCATTTCTCCATCTACCTACCGATTCCCTGGAATCCATTCCCTGAACTCAGCCTACTATGGACATATCTAAGTTGAAGGCAAACTAAAGCACAGTTTCATAACTTATTAATAAGTACCCATTTAACAATCAAAATGTTTAAAATTAAAAAGCCTGCTAGACATCCTCAAACCTGGTGTTTTTCAAACTTTATACATCAAGGATTGTGAAAGGATAATATTGGTCAAATACATGTGAGAAAAGCTGAATTCATCAAAATTAAGTGAGTGCTCCCCCCCCACACACACACTGTTGGAATTCTCAGGGCCTTCATTATGCTAATGAGCACCTTAGTGTGTGATTTTTTAAGTGTTTTCCTATAACATTAGACTATAGAACACCTAATCAAAAAAAAAAAAGTCATCCATAAAAAAGTCTCTACTTATATTATGGTGGGTTTTAAAATGATTATGGCAATAACATAGTCATTATTAGTCATCATTACTTTTTAAAAAAAATGCATTTGAGTATTAGCCTCTCTCTACAGGGATATCAAAGCCAAGCCTGATCCAGATTCTGTTGGGAGTGGAGAAAGTATTCCAAGAAACCTAGTTGATTTTAATATTTATTAGGACTATGTGATATAGAACAAGAATGTCGGGAGCCTTTAAAAAAGAATAATCTACAATTCACAACTAGAATCTTTAAAATGTAAAGTATCAGCCTTTTTAAAAATGAGGACACTCTTGTCAAAAGCTAATCTCGAAACTCCTGAATTACTGGGTTTTTTTTTTTTGCAGCAGCAGCAGCAACTACTGTTCGTGCAGGGGAAAAAAACATAAAACTGATTATGCAATTTTTAGTAAATTTCAGTAGATCTTTATACATACATGTGTATGTATACATAAAGGAAACAGTCATTTGCCATCCATGCAGCTGTGCTTTACAGTATCTTTAGGTATGTGCTTAGATGACACGAATTGACGCTTATTTTACAGTTAAATAATTGGAAGGAGGCATTGGCAGTCATTATTCCCTCTGTTTGTTCTTTAAGTATTTTAGGCATTCCAAAATTAGTTGACAGATTTGCACAGATTAAATCATTTAGTCTTTTGCTTAAAATTAGAGCTAAAATGAAAATGAAATCAAATTTGTACTGTTAAGAAATGTTTTTTCTTTCCATAGCGTCTGTAGGCCAAAGTGTGCTTATGTATTTAATATTATTTCAGATCATCTAGGTGGGCAAATAAATGCATAAAAATAAAATGTATCAAAAACAGGAGGTTTGATAAGGAACTGGCCAGAGGGGGCCTCATTCCTTGGCTAAGCAGGGTCCTAATGAAATAGGAACTCCAAAAAGAAGTCCTCAGAGTTAGAAAAGACCTGACAACAAAAAACGTGATTGTTCCTTTGTCTTAATTGTCTTTGGGGGCCCACCTGCAGACATGAGGAAACATTTTCAGAGAAAATATAAATACTACTATTTTCACTCTTAAGTAGAGTTTAGGTGAATCCACTTTCAAAACCTAAAGCATTTAGCCAAGACCACTTGTTTTTTCTATTAGCATAGCAAATGCGGAGTGACGCTTTCTAGGCGTGCCAGGTGTCCAAAGGTTTAATGACTTTTTCCCCCATTTGTCCCTTCCCTTAGGCTGTTTCCCCTGTTTGTCTGTTTGTTTGGTTTTTTTAATGATTACTAGTAAAAAAGCCTTAAAATGAAACCAGTTTGAGGGGCTCGTTATCCGAGCTGCCAGGCAGGGAGGATCCTGTGGAATCTACTGCAGAGCAGCTGACCTGAGTGAGAGCGGTTCTGGGTCCAGCCTGGTGTCTGCGAAGTCACCTGAAGTGAGATCATGGTTAGAGCTTTGCAATTACATTGACTTGGAGACTGCTTAGGCCTGTTTTTAGTTGGGCAGATTTTCCTCTCTTTATAGCTGATGAAGCTCACCGACCCATGTTGTGTTATAGATGGATAGTTAATTATCTGGTATTAATCTAGGTTAGTGATGGATAGGCAATACCTTCTTGGATGCTTGATAGCCCACCCAAACTTTCTTATAATAAAATACTATTAGTTACTCAGCTAGTCAAACTATACTTGCGAAATTAAGTAACAGACCGGGTATTAGATCAGCGGGACTCGAATCCCCTCCCACCTTCTTCTAAAATTCTGATTTCACCAGTAAAAAAGTTGATCTAAGGGAGTATACAAATAATACTCTAATGAGTGATTTGGTGAATTAATTCCAAATCACTGAGTTAAAAGATGCATTTTAATATCTCCTTGTCATAGCACATGATATATACTGAATTCAGTAACATTTTAAAAATAAAACAAGGGCCGGCCAAGTGGCACGATGGTTAAGAACTGGCTTGGGACGCCAGAGCGCCCCGGTTC
>NW_017732073.1:486907-496007 GCF_001890085.2 Hipposideros armiger | reverse complement strand
AATAAATAAATAAATAAATAAAACTAAATATTGTCAATCTCAAGAATTTTATAGTATTCCACATTTAACATTAAGCTTCTGTTATTATATGTAGTATACTTCCATCTGTATCGTATTACGTGCACATGTCACACATTTGAAAAATAGTAATACATGTGTTAAAGACTGACTTATTCTACAGACAAGTCTTGTGCTCATATCCTAGGACTGCTTATAATTACCCCATGGTCTCGTTTAGGGGTTGAAGACCCACAGGTTCAGAATCTGGTTGATTCTCAAGAGAGAATATGGCCTCTGTACAGTGATGGATGTGTAGTTTGAAAAAGTATATTCACATTTTCATAACAAAGCAGTTTTGGTTGGTGAGAATATGGGGGAAAGAGAGTGGGGAAAAAAAATAAAAAAGCTGATCAAGTTCTTCAAAAAAGAGAGTGTTAAGACCTAGCAGAACATACAAGAGATGCAGTGGCCCAGTCGGGAGACTTCAGAAGTGGATACGATTGTAGGGAGGCCACAGTGCATGTGTAACTATGCACAACTGCATCAGAAGGCAGAGAGGGAGAAATGTGAACAGAAAAATGTGCTGACTGGATGCCACCTCTGCAACCCAGCTGAGGAGAGATTCCAATAGGGTTTGCCCCTCAGAATCACATTCCCCCCATACTTCTCCATCTGGCAGTCACTAATTACAAGTCATAGTACATTTTCAAAAATGATTTTGCTGAGTTAAAGTTTCTACAGTTAGTAAAATGAAAATGTCAGGGTTTTTTTTTTTTTCAAAAAATGCAATTATATTTTAATATTATGTATGGATTTCTCAAAGAACTGCATCTATCCACTTACCACTAGAGGCTCTGATTTTCAAGGGACAGAGCCTCCTTGAATTAGAAGTATTGATATAATTTCTTCTTTATATTAAAGAAGAAACTGAGGCTCTGAGATTGAATTATTTTCCCGAGGGCCTGGATCACATAACAACTCCAAGTGGAGCTTATACGAGAAGCAAAAACATAACAATCCAAAAAGTCAAGCAATATTTATTTGGGAGATTGAAACAGAATTTTTAGAATTTCTACATAGGAGACTCACTCTCAATTCAGGCAAGTTCCACATAAGTTGATGACAAGATGTCTGGTATGTAGACATTCAAGTAGATGATTTAAAATGTCAATTTTCTGTATCAAAGTTAAGATCTTCACAAAGTAGATGGCTATTTTTCGAGTTGATAAATTGATTTTCTCTGATGCTCAGAATCCCTTTGTTTTGTTTTCATGATACAGACATAACCTGAAATTCCTGTTATGAGAAAGTACAGTAAGTCCCCGACTTACTAATGAGTTCCATTCTGGGAGAACATTTGTAAGTCGGCTTTGTTCAGAAGTCCGACAAAGTGAGTCTTATATACCTTTGATGCTTCCTAGCAGTCCCCTCCACATCACCATCGCTTTTCCTCTTGCTTCTTGACATCCTGGGCTCTGACTGAGCACTGTACTGCTGTACACTATCGCACTGTACAGTGAGCACACAGCAGCACAACTGTGACAATGTCTGGCAGACACGTGAGCTACTTCCGCCATTTATCCGCATCTACGAATGTTCCTAATGCGAGGTCTGTTTGCATCTGTGAAAGTTCGCAGCTTGAATGTTTGTAAGTTGGGGACTTACTGTAATTATATTTCTTGTAAACTGTTTTCCCACTGCCTTTTATTTTTAATCCCTTCTCCATTTTTTCTTCCAGTGTTTTGTTTCTTTAATTTATTTTCCAATGTTGATAGTACTGCATGCATCCCCTGCCTCTGATCTAGCAACCACACTAGCAATACATAAAGTATCTGTGTTCTTTCAATTAAAGTGCTTTTTTTTGTTTTGTTTTGTTTTGTTTTTCTGATACACATTTGGGGATAATAAGAACCAAGCAGAAACTAGCCTTTCTTCCAAAATAAGTACTGTAGTAACATCAAATCTATAGTCCCTTTAATCAAATATGTATGTACACACACACACACACACACACACACACACACATTTGTATCAAAATTGTCAACGGAATTAATAATTTTACATGTATATTTATTTAGCATAGAATTCACAATTGAGTGAATTGGAGAAAGGAATGCCAGGTAAAAGTTATACTCAAATTGTATTACTGGCAAATAGTAATGGAAAATCTAATGCTCATTCCTTTTGCTCAAATCCTTAAGTTTATATCCCATATGAGAAAATCCTTAGCATTGAAATTTCAACATATCATCCTGAAAAGCAATTCAAACACTGCATATTTATTGCTGCACAGTAGGATTTCTGTGAGTTTCAGAAGTTTTAATTTTTAGATGGTTCTGACACGTTTTAAGTGCAAGCATATCTATAAAAAAAATAACATTTAAGTAGGTTTTGTCTGAGCCAAATGATGCTGGAGACTACAAGAGAAAATTGCACAATTAGTCCTAAATATGTCCTCTCTGGATGACTTCAGCTATACCCTGGGCTTCAGTTTCCACCTTGATGCTGACAACCTTCCCAATTTATATCGCCATCTTTGATCTCTCCCCTGGATTCAAAAGCTGTGTTTCCAATGGAATGCTGTACATCTCCACCTGATTATTCTACAGTTGTAAAATTCAACATGCCCCAAAATGATTTCACTGCCTTCTGTCTCCCCATCACCTTCTCGCTCTCCTCTATCAGGCAGAATGCTGTCATTTGCAACTAACACAGAAATCCAATTCAGCTGTTTAAACAATAAAGGAGATACATTGGCTCAGAAGTAGTTAGGACTATAGACCTGGTGAAAATCTGATTTAGCTCTCTTTCTTTAGAATCTTTGGGCTCTATGGTTCTCTGACACTCAGTATTGTTCCCAAATTGGCTTCTTTAAAAGTTACACAATAGTTGCAGTATTTTTAGGCTTTATTTCTTCATTCACAGTGTTCAAAAATGAAGAAAGCAATTCTTACAGAGTTCTTTCTATAGAGCAAGAGATGTCTCAGAAATGCTAGTGTCAAAACCGCCCTAGCCAAGGGAAGGCCTTGTACTGCTGGCTTCAGCCTGTTTCCCTAACAGTCACTGTGGCACGTTCCGATACTAGTCAGGACCCACACCCAGAACTCTGCCTCAGTAGTCTCAGCCAATCACATGACTTTATGTAATGAAAAAAAATAAATTGGATGTTGGGAAAAGAATCACAATTTCTATTATTCCTTATCTCAGCCCCCCCCCAAAATATATATATATATATTGTTTTAGGGATTGTTTGGTTGCAAAACAGAAACCTTGAATTACCGTAAGTGAAAATATTTGTTCAAAAGGATATAGAACAACCACAAGGAACTCAATTTTAGGAAATACAGCCTGACATCTCAGAAACTGGACAATTTATCAACCATGTACTGTCTCTCCTTCTGTTGCTGCACGTCCTGTCATCTCTGCTTAACTCTGAATTTTTGTTGTCTTCTCCTGCTGCTTTCCAGGACAGTTGCCATTTTCTCTTTTCTTAACAGAGACTACATAATCAAAAAGGCTACAAGCCTTTTAGTTTAAAAGGCCTCCCACCTCCTATGCTTATAACAATGACTGGCCACAACTTTGATGTCTCAATCTCAAATTCCCAGGATGAAAAGGACTGGCCAGTCCATTTCCGGTGGATGTATATACATTTCCGGGAGATAATGGAATGTCACATGATATATGTATGAATCCCTCTTCGGAGGTGAGAAAGGGATATGAATAGAGAAGAAATGCCACTTTTATGTATTATAGGAATGTAATTTTCAATTTTGGAAGATGGAACCACCTGCTTTTCAGTTGGAAACCTGGGAAACATTTTTTATTTGTATCAGTCCTATGGCTTTTCTTCCTGAGGCAGCATGTTATTCTCTCCACAAACTTATGAGAAATGAACATTCAAGTCTATTTGTTAGGAACCCAAATTGAGGCCTGTCGAGGTTTAACAGAGTTGACAGATGGCAAACCTGATGTTGTAGCCCAGATCAATATGATTCCAAAGCCCTGACTTTTTTCACTGTCCACATCATCTGTACATGGGCTTTGAAACTAGGCAGATCTGAATTTGAATTTTAGCTCTGACACTTATTCACCAGGTATTACTTATTGACCTCTGTGAACCTCAATTTCATTTTCTATAATAATCTGAAGACAACAGGGTGCCCTTGAAGAGTACTTAAAATAAGAAATCAAAAGTAACTAGCCATGTATCTGGCAAATAGTACAGTATCAAGAAATATGAGTTTCTTTCTGTTCCATCTAACCAATGGAATAATATTTTTAGGAAAATATGTTGAAATTGAAAGGGCAGACAAACATAGTTTTAGATTGTGTAATTGCCAATTGCTTTTTTGAATATAAGCAAGTTATCTAATTTATATGAGTCTTCATTTTCTCACTTCTTAAAGTAAAGCAATACTAATTTTATTTAAGATAATTGTGAGGATAAAATGAGACAATATATGGAAAGTCATATTTACCCAGACTAATTTTAGTGGAACTCTGGGATTGGGGTATTTGCATGTAGTGAATAAATGTTAAATACTTAATATTTTAAAAATTAATAAACTTGAAAAGATGGACATTTTAAAGAGTATATACTGAGGTGCTTTGGTATAGCAGATTTTAAAAATAAATCTCTTCTTTTCACTCATTTTATTTTGTTAAAAATAAAATGTGTTTTATTTATTGGACTGCTCTAATGACCCAGACACTAGAATAGGTGATTTGCATTTGTATAAAACTCCTGCAAAAATAAACACTATTACTATCCTTTTAGAGAGAAAGAAACTGAGACTCAGAGGGAATATCTAACTTGTTTAAGGATATAAAGCTCAGTGGAAAAGTAGGACTTTGAATATTGATGCTTCTCAAACTATATTTTACATATTAAAATAAATCAGTAATACTTTTGGAGATACAGAGAAGAGAGCCTATGAATTTGTTTATTATATGATTGTACCTTGCTCTATTAGAGTAGAGATTTTGTTGTGTTTGTTTTGTGTGTGTGAGGAGAACAGCAGGGATTACTTTTAGAAAAGTATTATTTTCATCTATGTCTGCAAAAAGCATAGGACAATTAGATAATGAATTAAATGTTATATTGACTTTTACAGCTATGCCTCAGTGTTCTAGTATACAACTGACAATGTTAATGAGTGATCATAAAATAGAAGCAATTTTCAAAATAAATTACATCAAAAATTGAATTATAACTAACTTAAGATATAAAGAACCAGCCAAAGAAACATACCATCGAAAACCCTCTGTTATCAGCTTCCCAAAGTGAAAATTTAGATGCTGTGAGCAGGATCTCAGCAGCTGATCTTGCCATATTTTCTGAAGGAAGACATGGCATCAATGGTGAGGTTAGGAGGGACCATTAAAGGTTAACTAGTTTAACCTCCCACTTATTCATGTCTAAACAAATTTGAAGGAATATGTTCAGCATATTACAAAATTGGAGGGAAAATGCTAGTGATAATGTTACCATTTGAAATAAAAAAATACCCAACTGGTCTATTTAGTGAGTTCCATTTGGTAGATTGATTCCTTTTGAATATGCCAATGTATAGAAAAATAATATTAACACATTTAAATTGACAAGGATGATATGTCTGAAACTTCAAGCCATGAATTGTGGGGGATTTTTTTATACCCATTTATTGTGAAACAATCAAAGGCATGATCAGAATGTTATTGTTGCCATTAAGTTTTATTAAATTATCTTGGAAAATGGAACAGAGAATAAGTAATGTCAGTGACAATAACCCAGGGGAATTTCTGAGGAGTTAATATCATGTTAACCTGTACAGAGAAAATATCCTAGATTAGATGCACCTTGATTATTGTTTATAATATAATTGGTATGTTGATAAAATCCTCTGACTTTAAAATAGTCTCTGACTTTAAGGTATGCCTTTTTATTTTAACATAATATTCCACAAACGTATTTTTAAAAAAAGTCTAAGATGTGGTATAAAATGCTAACATTTTATTTTTCCTCCTTAGCTAAAAATAGACATTTGACGAAATAGAAAAAAAAAATGCTTCAGCTACAAGACAGGGAAGGCTCTAGTTTACCAATATTAAGGAAAATTTAGAAACGTGTGATTTTCTATATCACACACAAAATATGAATTCCATAGGATGGGGTCTATGCTGTTCACCCTTCTGAAATATCTTTAACTAAAGCCTTATATTTTAACATTGAAAATTATAGATATAACAATATGTAGATAAATATAAATGAAGTAGTTTTTTTTTTTCTTTCATTTTTCTTCACTCATTTTTCAAATAATTTCCTGGTCAGACATTTTGATTTGAGAAATAGAAGAAGGTGCATTGTATGCATTTTAAAAAACTTTTTAACTCTTAAATATTTTATATGTGAAAATATCTTCATTTAGTCCATGCATATTTTATCAAGCAGTGATAATATAACAGGCATTCCTCTGGGTACCAGGGCTAAGGTGGTAAATAAGTCTGTCCAGGTACTAACCTTAAAGGAGCTTCCATCCTTCCATTCAGGGAAACAATAATCCATGTTGACTGTTGACTTCCCAATTCAGACAGAATTATTTGAGTTACATTGATTCACAACAGACAGTGAAAAGAGCAGGCAGAAAAAAAAAATTAAGTAGTTGGTATTTCCTTACTATGAATAACAATTTTCTAATTGAATTAAATAAACAAAGATTTGTAATCCTGCAATCCTAGGAGACAAAGTAAAGATAGTATTTGGAGGACCAATGAAAAAAAAAATTAGAATTTAGACCCAATATGGGTCCTACCTCATTGTTGCAGTTGGAGAGATTTCCCAGTGGGAACTGCAAGGGGCCTCAGTGAAGCAGGCTGTTCTGGGTCCAGAGCCTTGAGACACAAGTAGTGAGGGCATATTGTTAGGATCTTGGTGGAACCTCCAGCATTGACAACTGGTAACTCTCCAAAAATGCCACCAGAAAAAAACACTTTGATCAAGCAAAGCTAAATTCATTAGATTTCTGCACTAAGGTTGAGCACTGACTTGACAGTCATAATAGGACTTTACAATGGGAAGATGGGGCATGATACAGTAGTCCCCCCTTATCAGAAGTTTTTTTCATTTCAGTTATCCATGGTCAACTGCCATCCACAATTATTAAATGGAAAATTCCAGAAAGAAACAATTCATAAGTTTTAAATTGCATGCCAGTCTGAGTACCATGATGAAATCTTGTGTCACCTTGCTCCATCCCACCCAGGATGTGAATCATTCCTTAACCCAGCGTATCCATACTATATTTGCTCCCTATACATTGGTCACTTAATAGCTGTCTTGGATATCAGACTGTTGCAGCATCACATGCTTGTGTTTAAGTAATCCTCATTTTACTTAATGGCCCCCAAATGCAGGAGTAATTTGAGCTCTTAGATATGCATATAAGGAAAAAACAGTCTGTATAGTGGGTTTCGTGTTATCCGAAGATTCAGGTATCTACTGGGGGATCTTGGAACACAAACCCTCCCCATATATATCGAGGGACTACTATATTTATAGGGTGTTAGAACTGAACTGGGTGATTTTCAGGTGGCTCTTAGAATGTTGAAAACTGGTTGGCATTCAGGAGAATTTATCACAGGGTTACCTTGAACTGGAGGGCACATTGAGGTGAGGGTCTTAAATTACAACCCACTAACTGAACTGTTTTTGATTCACTCATATCTTCCATGAGCAGGTGTTTCCTCAAGTAAGCAGCTAAGTTATTTTGCTATTCTCAAACAAAAGAGAAAAGTATACCTCACCCTCGAATGATCAGGGAAGTAAGTTTGAGTCCAGAATTATTCAACACACGGATAGGAAAACATGCCTATTTCCTGTAAAGTTTAACAGAGGAATTGGAAGTTACTTTGTTTCAGGTTTCAGACAAGCGATATATTAATGTCATATCGGTTACATTGCCTAGGTACTGTGGACTAAAATAAAGTAGGCCAGGAGAATACAGAACAAGGAGTATTATTCTCATATCATCATGAAAGCCTGTTTTAGAGACGTGATATTTGAGCAGAAGTTTGAATGCGGTGAGCAGGTGATCCATGTGCATATGTCTCATGGAAGAGAAGCAAAGTGCAGATGCTCTGGAATGGGAGTGTGTTGAGGATGCACAAGCCAGTGAGCCTGAGCAGAGTGCCGACATGCCTACCGTGGTAAATCATGAGGTCAGAGAGAACATGGGGCACAGATCATGTAGGGCCTCTGAGGCTTTGGTGCAGCTCGGATTATACTCTAAATAGGATAAGAAGGCATGGTAGGATATTAACATGGTTTGATATAATTTTTTAAAAGATCACTTAAGAATAGGAGGTTCTGAGAGGAGGCCAGATAGGAGTCCATTGCAGTAGAAACAGGAAAAACAATGGTTGTTTGGGCTAGGGAGATATTTCTGGGCTGGTGAGATGCATTTTGAGTAGAGTTGACCAGCTTTGTGGAAAATTTGCTATAAAATATAGGAGAAAGAAGAGTCCAGGGTTTCCGGACGGCTCAACAAGATGAATTAATTGTAGTGGCATTTGTACAAAGCAAAGGCAAGTGTTGAAGTAAAAGTGTCAAACTCTCAGCTTCGTTTATGTTACTTTGATAGAATCAAAGGCCCCAAAGTATTAGGACAAAATAAACTTCAAAGTTTATAGTAGGTCAAGAATGGGAGCAGATAGGTTAGATAAACAAACTAAGAGGTAGATAATTTAGTGATAAATACCATAAAGGAAATAAGCGAGAATAAGGCAATAAAAAAAAATTACTGTCTGCATTGATTTTAGATGAGAAGCTCTCAAGAAGAAGTGAGCCTTGTGAGGACAGGGGAGAAGCACTCCAGACTGACCTGACTAAGCAGGCAAATGCCTTCAGAGGTCTTCCAAATATCTTCAGTCCCTTCAGTTTCAATCACCAGTTAATTTGTGAAAACCAACTCTAATAGCCAAAGCTATGTTTTTAACTAATGTCATCTCTCCCTAATCTCCAAATAGTAGAATATAATAGAGGCCAGAATAGACTTCATTCTTATTCTCATTCTCTCTCTCTCTCTCTCTCTCTCTCTCTCTCTCTCTCTCTCTCTCTCTC
>NW_017732073.1:468409-486697 GCF_001890085.2 Hipposideros armiger | reverse complement strand
GAATTTCTAGACATAGGAAGATAAATTCATATAGAATTTCTACTATATTCCCAGATGCATATAGTCTGGGTGTAACACAGCTAAATAAACCCCCAAAATTCAATATATATTAACTCTGAAATATTTTTATAAGCCAATTCAATTCTATCATATTCTTGAAATGCCTTCAAATGCCTTACCCTTGAAATGAACTGAAAAATGGATAAACCTGAGAAAAGTGGGTTACAGGACTAGATAGAAATAAAATTCCTATTAAAATACTATAGTCCCTTACTCCCTTGCAGATTCTTCTACCTGGTATTGTTTAAGGCCTTCTGTGATACTGTGGTAACCTATCTTTCCATCTCTATCACAGAGAATTTCTTATATGTACAATAAGTCCTCACCTAACACCACCAATAGGTTCTTAGAAATGGTGACATATGATGAAACCAATTTTATGATAGAATTAATATAAATATGAGTTAAGTTCCTACTATATCTCATCAATGTCATAGCAAAAACAATGTTATAATGAAATGACATTGAGCAAAAAAACAGTATTTGAGAACTTGCTGTATCTGATTTCATCCAGCATACCTGAAATATTTAATTTCCAAAAAGAAGCCACTCACTGTTTCACATAAATTTTTATCTACCTAATACAGACCCTTTCCCTCTCACCCCACCTTTTCCTCTACCACCTATTGGTATGGGCCCAAATTCCTTCTGTATCTTTCATGGCTTACCTTAGCAATGTTGACAGATGAATCACAAAAATATCACAAGGATGTCATGTGGATTAAGCAAAACTAAGTTTATTAGACCTACTGTCATAAGAAAAAAAAAAAATCTTACCTTGACAGTATTAGTATTGTTTCAGAATGTGGAGGTCAGAGGAATATATTTATAGTGTTTGGGGGTGTTAAATACAAAATGCCCCAGTGAATTAAGGAGGCAAATTTACTTGGGCTATTGCAATATGGAGGACTTTTATTAATGAGGAACATCTCAAAGAAGAGGGTGGAAACCTGGGTTTTAATACAGGCAAATAAAGAAGGGAACCATGAGGAGGTCGTAACCGAAGGATCCAGGCAGTGAGTTCTCTGAATACCTGAGGGCAGGGAAGACTTTTATAGTTAGCCCTTTCTCAGAACACAGTTAAAGGGGGTGGTATCCAGAAAAGAATGGGAGCACAGGGTTCAGCTAAAGTTCAACATCGTCAAAGTTTTGGGCTCAAGTGGGCAATGGCAGCTCTTTCAAGAACAGAAATGATTGGCATTTGGCAAACTGTAGAAATGAAGATGGCTGGACAAAGCAAGGTGAGGGTGTTGATAATCTTAATGAGTAAATTATTTTTGCTAAACAACTTCTGTGCCTTAATGAGCAAATTATTTGTCTGGATAAGTTGGTTTGCAGGAAATTCCTGAAGCAATCAGTAGCATTTATTTATTGGCTTACAGCCTTATCTTCCTGGCAAGAATTTTCTGGAACCAATAGTTAAGTCATGTTGAAATGGATGGCCACAGTTCTGAGACCTGATTATTAAGATATGTGTACAAGGTGTACTTTATTTTAAAAAGTAATGTTGTATTACCTTGTTTATGAAACCTTATCTCCCCTTTTTTACCACATCTAAACACTAAACTATTGAATTCCTGTAATAATTGTGTGATGTGTTATAACTTTTTTTCCCCATAAAAGTCATTTGTGGACTTGTTGTATCACTATTCTCCATTTCAAATTTAAAGGAATCAAAATCGTCTCTCATGTTTACCTACAAAATACCCTTTCACTGTCCCTTCTCTCTTCATTCCATCTCCCTGTTTCATCCACCTTCAACTTTTTATACCCTCTAAGGATTTTTATCCTCACCTTCCCAATCATGTCCTACTTAACTCTACAGTGCCTGAAAGTCCAGTGCTCATTTAGCCATGTCATGTCTGCCTATGCTTTAATCTGTCCATCTTCTGAATAGCTCTTCACTTGGTCCCCATCTGAGGCATCTACACAATGTAGTGTTCAGCCAGATCATCTCTGGGAAGGCTTATCTCCAATCACATTAATACCAAAGGACAGACACTGCAAAGATTCTTTTGGCAGGATAGTTTTTTCCAGTACTCCAGAATAATGATAATAATAATTGTATTAATAATATTTTCAAATATCTGTATGTCAACTAACAGTATTCAAGAAGTTTCCATATGTCAATTAGATTCTCTAACACTTAAAGAGGCCAAGCAGGTACTGTTATACTCGTTTGGCAGGAAGGGCTTACATGACTATACAATCTCACTTAGCTAGCAGGTAGCAAAAGTCCAGAATTAAAAGGAAGTCCTCTAGTCAAGTCCAATGATGAGAACAGTCCTAGGGTAGCTGATTATTTATGGACTGGCAGCCCTGATTGGTGAAGTCATCTTTTTTCAAGTACCATATTAATTTCAGGTCTTTAAATATCTAATAATGATGGTAAATGTCTTGAACTAGATCCCTGAAAGTGAATATACTTTCAGTCTTATCAAGGAATGAATGATTTTTACAGTTTCTATGTTTGCTTTTCCTGTTGTGTTTTCCTTATAAGTTATTCCACATTGTTTGAGTGTTTGCAGATACTTTCCAGTTATTCAAATATTGTTGGTTTTCTAGTGGCATAATAGGCCATAAATTGCTAAAAGCATTGTATCTGGAATGTAAAGCACCCTGCATCACTATAATGTTAAATATTAATTGTCATGCTGCCCTGATGCTAGCAAACCTCAGTACATATTTTAAAGTGTACTTTGTATTCTAGGGCCTGTTAGTTTAATAAAAGTTGAACCAACGATTAAATGCCAACTTACTCGAATAAAAATATTCATGCTCTGAATACATCCAAGTTCTGAAAGATGTGGACATAAAAACATTTACTTCTTTGATATTTAAGAACTGTAATGTAGGTTTTGCATTTCCATTTCTTATTTTGTGAAGTATTATGTATCACCATATATCAAGCGGTGAATTTAACAAAATTTACGCTATGCACCTACTGTCTGTAAGACAAAGAAATGTGTGCTGCACAGGGTATGAAGAAATAATACAGGCCTCTGCTTTCAGGTGGCAGTGCTGTGGTAAAGCAGATACAACTTGGATATAATAGTTATTATGCAGTATAAAGAGATTTAAATTAGAATGGTGGCTGATAGACTATGTCCTGAGGCAGTGAGATCTGACAGGTGTTGCCTCCAACTAGATGGATAAGGGAAGGCTTCACAAACGTCATTGGAGTACTTGAATGGCATGGTAAATGATTGTTTTCAGTGCTTTTTAAGGAGAATGCACAGTGTTAGGCAATGGAGATGCAGATATAAATAGTCCTGGTTACACCTTTCAAGACCCAAACTCCATAGTGATTTGGTATACGAGTCAGACAATTAAGTTCGCTAACTTTCCACCATGCACTGACACAGTGGAAAGTTTGTGAACTTAATTGCCTAACCTTTTATCCGGAACAATGTAATGAGAAAGAAGTCTAATTGAAAAATGAGTGTGCAGAGGAAAATATGATTAATGCTGACTGAGGGGATGATATTTTACTAGAGTTTTAAAGGATGACGAGGTGACTCATAGATGGGAATTAACAGAATCAAGGGCTCTGTAGGGTGATTCCAATGTCTCTACTCTTTATTGATCCCAACACACCCTAACAACGGAATGCCTGTATTATGTTGCCAAAGATTTGTAGCTATTTGTATTATCTTAAATCTAGGAAAAGTGAGCTCTTCATCTGAATTAACATGTCATTGTTTTTTTTTTCTTATTTTATTTATACTATAGTTGAAAATGGCTTTTTGATCCTTTATACATGAAATTTTTGGAGATTATCATTTATTTTTCTTTGCACATTACCTTTTTTCTTTTGTCCTGTAGTTCTATAATGTGATCTTTAAACCCATTTTTATTACTCATAAATATACCCGTG
Organism: Hipposideros armiger; assembly: GCF_001890085.2. NCBI lineage: Eukaryota > Metazoa > Chordata > Mammalia > Chiroptera > Hipposideridae > Hipposideros > Hipposideros armiger. The sequence continues at coordinate 482,760 of NW_017732073.1, read as the reverse complement.
CCACCTGTTTGGTTAAGATCTGAAAGGCCAAAATAGAAACCTTAAGTAAAGTTGGATGTGATACTCTGTTTATACAGTCAACCATTGTGTTATTTTCCTTTAACTGACATCACAATTTATTTATATTGATTTGTGCACTACTCTGAGCATTAAATATATTCTTAAAAGTATTTTTTAGCATTGTAAATGCACTATGTACATGCTATTTCTCTTTGTAATCTAATTATAAGTATGTACTGATGAAATTTGCTTTCACCATCACAGTTTATCTGATTTATCATCATAGTAGGGAATTCTTATTTTGTGTCCAGTGACAATGCAGTTTTTCAGAGAGAACCAGAGATTATGTTTTGGAAATCCCTGACCCACCAAGAGCCATAAAACACAGAACATTCAATTTCTAATTTTTCTTATTGTAAACTAATGTTCATATTTAGAGCTAATTATATTTTCACATATTTATTGAATACTTATTATATGTTCAGTGTTCGCAACACAGAGAAAGTCTTCAAAGACCTTAAGCCTTCAAGATGTATAGTTTGTAAGTTATTATAACACTCAGTGGAAATAATAAACATGAAAGCACGTTGAAAGACAGGAGGTGCTAGGGCTGGCCGAGTGGCTCAGTTGGTTAAGAGCTCGCTCAAGAGTTTGAGCTCTGAGCAACAGCAGTTCAAGTCCAGCCCAAGCTGAGCAGCCGCTGAGCTGCCAACAGGTAGCAGGATGGCTCAAAGAAAGACAGAAGGTGCTAAATAAGTTGTTGTCCTGATTTTCTGATGAATATAGGAAAACTAATGGGCTCTTTAACATTTCTGAACTGTTGAATAATTGAAATGTAATTTAAAAAAAATTTATTCATTACTGTTACCCCCTGAATTATCCTTTTCTCACGCAGGATTTTTTAAAAGGCACAATAATTTCTCTAGGAAAGTTACTGAATGCAAGATGATATCGATACAGAGCTTTATGAACTAGTGATCTGTTTGAAGCCCTGAATCATGTTTTTCTTTGTGTGACAGAAATATGGAATTTTTTTCATGAAAGGGATTATGGATCAGGTATTTAATTTTACATATTTAACTGAGAACAATTATAACAGGTATCATTTGGGAAATAAATATTTTATTATGTTATGAAATTTTGTTATTATGTATTTTAACCTTAGAAAGCAAGTACAATTAGTAATCCAATTTAGTGGTTAGGTAAGGCATAGATAGTTTAAGCACTCCACTCAAATTTGCAGATCTGTCAAGTAACTGAGGCAATTTTAATTCAAAAAGTCATTTAAGAATACTCCCAAATGATCTAAACACAACCCTCTTGCCAAAATTAAACATCTAATTTTCATTCAGTGGAACATCACATTATATACATTTAATATGGTTAATGAGATCAAGAAAATTTTATTATGTTTCAAGTAGCTATTGAAATTTTAGAAATGTCATTTGTAATGAAAATTTCTTTTACACTTGAGGTTTTCTGAGGTAAATGATGATATTAGCTTCAATAGAAATGCTCGACAGAAATTAGGGTATAGCTTTCTTTTTGATAGAGTATAGCTATCTTCTATTTCCATTTTAGATAATATTTATTTTACAAAGCATATAATGTCTAATTTGAAGAAGGTTTTCTGGTTGAATACATTTGATTTTTGTTAAGACTTTGACAATTGATTAATGCAGCTCTCTGCATCATCTAAATATACCCCAGAATTTTCTAATCTCCTACTTCCATAATAGTGTGGATTTCTCTTTTGATTATTCTTTGTCCTAACTCTTCCTCCCAAACAGAGCTTATTATTCCAGTTTGCTTCATCAGTGATAGTTAAAGATATAAATCATTAAATAAAAAATTTTCATGGTAGCCACAGCACTCTGTCTTGCTGTATTTTTCCACAGCTCTGAGATCTAGACCAATGATTTTCAACTATAAGAGATATGCCATCTTTTAGGGGGTTTAATTAAAACTGTAACAGGATGTGTATTTGTAAGTCTATCTATACTACCCCTGTCCTCTCCCTCTGCAGATTCTGAAAAAGCTTTCCTCTACTTGCATACTGAGTCCTTGTTACTAATAGATATATTGGAGTCTAAAAATTAGTTGAAAATTGCTGGTCTAAACCCAAGGCACTCTGGCATTTGTGACCCCATAATATCGAGTTAGACTTCTCCAAATTGTTTTTGTAAGAGCAGTTTCCCACTTTGACAGGGTAGCTCCAAGTAATTAAAGGGATTTGGAAGATTTCAGGTTCATTTTAATCTAAGCTCAGAATAGCCTTGGTCTCCCTGTTCATATTGCACTTTAGAGACCAAGCCATATGATGAACAATGGACCGAAGATCTCCTTCTAAGGAATTTAAAATAAATATTTTTAGGACGAATTATTTCTTTCCTTCATAGCAGCAATAATAATGGAGCTACCAAGCACATGATAAATATTTTATACTGCTAAAAATATTTTGTGAATTATGTATCCATGGATATGTTCTCATTAAATTGCATCATATTTTGGTATTATTTATTTAAATGTAATGTCACCTATATGGTTTTAAATCCTAAGTCTTGTTTTGATTCTGCTTTTGATTCTTGTTTTGATGTGTGCTTTTGTTAAAGGAGAGGTCAACAGATAGCCATTGACATTTTGGGCAGAGTGGTCAGGAAAATACTACCAACATGATCTTTTAAAAGTATTTGGAAGACTCTGGGAAGCATATTAGGGCTTTTAGTGTAACCTTAGTCTAAGGTAGCTGGTTCAACTATACTGGAGACCTGGATATGAAAAGGCGAGTCGAAATTGGCTTTCAGAGAAAAGAGCAATAGAAGAGGAAGAGGAGCGTGAATTTTCTACTTGAAGACACCTGGTAATAGGTGGATTCTGAAACAAAATAGTAGTTTGACTAGATTGATCAAACATAAAGACAAATACTATACACATGTTGCTTATAAGCCTTATAACAGACAAACACACACACACACACACACACACACACACACACACACACACACACGAGTATATATGGCCAGGTTTCTTTACTGATGAAATAAAGATATTTTAAGGCTATTGATTGGTACTTTTCATCCCTTATTACAAGAAAGATGTGATTATAGGCCCTATACTGGGACAGTTTAGGAAGGATCTTAATAGTATGCTTAATCTGCCTGGGCAGAATAAATTGTTCTGACCTCAATGATATATTTGGAATAAACAATGAGAGGCAATGAAGTAAGAATCTCTAGTTGTGCATGCAGTGGTTATTAATTCAGTATATCTGAAGCGGGTACTTTAGATAAGGCAGCAAATAAAGAAACTTTCTGTTAGCAGGAGTCTCTAGATATATTCAGACGCCATTCTAGGGGAAGGCTCCCACACTTCTAAAGCATTTGACTTGGCGCCACCTTGTTTGGAAGAAACACAGACACCAGCTTGGTTTAATGGAAGCAACAGGCCTAAACAGAGGAGAGATGATACAAAAGAATTCCAGGCCGTCTCACAGTGGATTTTTCAGTAGAGTTTCCATTTAGAATACTTAGGGATTTGATCTGAAAAAACACCATTTATAGATGCGCGCATGAGTGTGTGTGTGTGTGTGTGTGTGTGTGTGTGTGTGTGTGTGTGTGTGTGTGTCCTTGCCACTAGTTAATGGTGCATTTAGTCAGGTGGTGGTTAATTTGGCTTAGCTGGAGGCGATACTTGAAAGGTTAATGATCTGAATGGGCAACCCAGAAAAGCTATAGTGATGAGATCCTTTATCAGCGGGGGAGACAGACACTGTAGGAGTGGTTGTACTTGAAACAGAGGCCAGTGAGGCCCTGGCAACACAGGCTTTCCCGGGAGTGTCAGCATCGCCATAGCTTAATGGAAAACAATAACAATAACAACAACAACTGAAACATAGTATTTCTGGTACCTCCTGGTCAGAGCCCTTATTGTTGGTCAATTGGAGATATAAAAGAGCTATTGAGTGACAACATTTTCTGGCTTCACATTTTTCTTCAACAACTTATAGTCTTTAAATCTTCTCCATACAATTAAATTAAAGGTCTCATTGAAATTGGGAAGCATCATCCCTCTTAAAGTATGGATTACTCTCTGCTGTACCACTTTATATATGACAAAATCTGTACAAGAGAGAATTATGTTCCTAGGCATCCTCTAGCATAATAATTCTGTTTTGTGGTAAATATGGAATTTTTATGTCCATAGGTCATTATGCTAGTGATTTATAGCATTTATTGGCTTAAAATTATGTGTGTATGTAAACTGTATAAATTTGTAAAACTATGTGCAATATGTATATACAGTATATGTATATACATTTATATATTTAATATAGTTAATATATTAAAAATAAGAAGTGTATATAACTAAAATATGTGTAGATGTAAGTCAAAAGCAAGTATCAGGACTATTATAAAGACAATGTTTGTTATGTAGAAATATGAAGTCCATTGGAAATGCAGTGGGATAAAAATGTTGCTATTTCTTTATTTGAAGTTTCTAGAACAACAATATACTCACCAATACATGATTTCTTCATATTTCTCTTTACTCCTCTATTTAATACAGCCTCCAGTGAAAAATAGAGTGTTAAATTTTACATGCAAATTTTCAGTAGTTTGCAAATGACTAGGGACAATTCTGCCTATTAAATTACTTTATTCCCACTACTGGTATTTTAAAATGTTCAACATTCCATTTACGTTGAAATATACAGCTATACTTTCATATTACGGAGATTTACCATATTATGTGCTTGTCAAAATCTGCATGTTTCTTTTTTATAAGTTGTTAAAGAAATATACTATTAATGTGTGTTCTTGCTGCACAATCTTATAGTGCTATGTGAGCAACTGACTATTTAATAAAAGTATAACAAGATGTGAAGCATGCATAACATATTCAAATTTCTTCTTTGCTTATGCTGCATTTTTATATCATTTTATTGATTTAGAAACATACACTGATGACATAATGATCTACAGCATTTTTCACAGGTGGGGATACAAGCATATACTTATGGCATGTCAGAAATTCCTGAATTCATTGCTTAATTCAGTGAGGGATAAATTTCAATATAATCTCATTTAATTTTAAGTGGGTGAACTTTAAGCGATACTGTGGTGATAAATTGGTTATTATATATTTCATCAATACTTTTTAATTTTATGATCTGAATCAAATGCCACTGAATTGTATCTCCTCTGAAAGATGTGTTTTCCTTCTACTTTCTTGCCTTTCAAAACACTCGATGTACAAAAAGAAGTTATAGCCAGCTTATTAAATATTTATGTTTATATCAGAATAATATACTTTGTTTATTCTGATAGCTCAGTGTATATTTGCTAAGCAAATCAAGACCCCATAAAGTAAATAAAAGTAACTTGTGTCATTTAATGTGGTAGATGCTGAATAAATATGCTTAAAAGCTAGAAACAGCCTATGACTTCTAGATATCTTCTGAGCTGTTGCATACCCATGGAGATTTTTGAACTTCTAAAATGAATAATACATTATATCGTATCTGAGAATATGCGGACTTGAAATTTCCTAGTGGTCCTGTATCATCTTGGCTCCAAACCAAATGACTGAAATTAAGATAATTTAGGGTTAGGATGTTTTAAAAGAGCATAAGGTATGAGAATATTTCGAAGTCCCCTGAAAAAGTTTTCTCCCAAATGTTTCTGAAATCATTTTCATTTTTCCTTTTGAGTCCAAATCCTTCTATAACTCTTTGAATTAAGTTGAGTCTTTTCCATGAAACCTTTCCAAATGGCTATATCCCACTGAATCTTTTCTTTTTCTATATAGCTCTTGTTCTTACACATTGAACTAAATAGTTTATTTCTTAATTGTATGTCACTTTGTGTTTTTGTGAATGTCTGACATTGTGAAATCTTATTTGCTTCAAAAAGCACAACTCGAAAATGTGATTCATTTCCTTGGGAGCTCTTTTATGTTTCAATTACAGAAGCTATTTCCAGGTGGTAATAGTAGCTGGGTATGGTAGCCTCAAAATTAGGCACACTATGTGAGAATTTAAAAATTTCTACATAGTCCTTTTTATTTTTATTTTATTTATTTATTTTTTTTTAAGATTTTTATGGGGGAATTAGGGGAATGGGAACAGCGCTGGGGAATTGGGGGAAGGGAAACAGACAATTTGCTGTCATTTTGTTCTTCAGTCTAGTTGTGGAGGACGTTGCTTCACTGGCCCAAGCTGGCACCATCATTGCACTCTTCTGGGCGAGGCAGATCAGTCACCGGCCTCTGGACGGCTGCTCACGGTGGCTGCTGGTCACTCACGCTGGCTGCTGGCTACACACGGTAGCCCATGGGAACCCACTGCCACAGGGGCTACAGCCTACGCCGTCGCCGGTGACTCATGGCAGCCCAGCTCCAGGTTGAGCTGTTGTTCAGCATCTTAGCTGTGGAGGGCAGTGTCACTGGCCCTCATATGTGGGATCCAAACCGGGGCCCTCTGGCGTCCCAAGCCAGTTCCCAACCATTGCGCCACTTGGCCGGCCCTACATAGTCCTTTTTAAAAATATCAATTTTTTTTTCTCTTAAAGAATGTGTATTTATTGTATAGCTTATACAGCATCCTTGCAAAGGACAATAATTTGCAAAGAAGTGACAAGACAGGAAGAGTTTTTAGGCTTGATTGGGCAAACTGAGAATGTAAATTTGTGGGGGGAAATAATAGGAGATAAAGGCTATTTTAGAACGGTTTGTTATGTAAACTCCTCTGGTGCCATCTGTCCATGGGCCAATAAGAATCTAGAGTTGCCTCTGGTGATTAATAATCATCTTCCCCTTCCTAGTAGAGAGGAGGAGAGCAGAGAGTTTTTCTTGTGTCTGCTTCCTCTCAATTGCCTTCAGCTCAAAACAACCCTTATGTCAAAATAACATATTTGGGGGTGGCAACTCTGAACCCCCTCACATTCATTCAAACAATATTTATCAATCATTTAGGTACCAGCCACATGATATAAGAGCCGGGCTCTTATGAAGAGTACTTAGTGGGAGTAGCCTGATGGTGTGCAGATTAATGAACATATGAACAGGAAATTATCAGATTATAATGAGTACTATGCAGAAAATTAAAGCAAGAGGACTTGATAGAGAGTGTGACTGGTTGGCTACTTCATATTGGATACTCGAAGAAGTCATCTGAAGAAGACATTAGGATTAAGGAGTGGCCTTAGCAAAGACCAGGGGGCAAGAATTCCAGGTGATACAATCAAGTTGCCCTTCATGGGGGATGTTTGGGGGTGTGGGAGGATGTGGTACAAGAGGAGAGTGAGGAAGTAGGCAGGAGTCAGGTCAGGATGGGCTTTGCAAACCAGGGTCAGTGTCTGGGTTCTAATTTGAGAGCAATGGGAAGCCCTTGGAAAGCTTACAACAGGAGTGGGGAATCATGGTAGGTTTTTCATTTGTAAAGATTAATCTAGCTACCTTATTTTATCCAAAGCAGTTTTCATTGTGGCAGCCTTTACGATTGTCATGTTTAATGGTTATGTAATATATCATGAGCTGTAACTTAAACAGTTACCTTTTGGGATATTTAGGCCACTCCTAATAGTCCTTACTTGTATAATATGTTCAAAAAGCATAATATATTATAAATAATGACATGGTACATATCATTATGCAAATAGTTTTATCTTTTGTTAGATGGGTAGCATGGAATAGATTCTCAGAAATAATATCACTGGACCAAAGAATAAGAATAGATTCTTTTCTAGTACTTAACTGTATCCTGCTAATTGGCTTTCAAAAAGACTAATACCAATTTGTGTTTTTGCTGATGACATAGGAGAATATGATTGGTTGTAGGCTTATAAGCTTTCCAAATAAATTTTAAAATTATGTTAATTTAATGAGCAGAAACCCAAAATAATTACATATACTGCATATTTAGCATAAGAGAAAAAAACTACTTAAAGTAAGAAATAAAATAGCAAACACCTCTATATAAACTATAGCTTATCTCAGTTTAAACTTATACAGTTTATTTGCTATCACTTGTTATTTACCTTATTCTAAATCTGCTGTCCTGTTCTAATTATAACACACCATTCTGCTTTTGCCTGAAGGGGCACTTATATTTTGTAGGCATTTGGTGATTGCAACCCCATGGACCCAAGCACATGTGGGTCAAACCTAAACACTGAGCAGGAGAATGTAGTAGTAAACCAGTGCTGCATTTTCTTTTCTTATTCTCTCTTTTTTTTTCTTTGTTTCTTGAAAACTTGTGATGAGATAATCCAAATGAAACATGAGATAGTTCCTGAAAGAAAAACTCCCAGGTTGGAAAGCAATCCGTTACTGGGAAAGAACAGAGAGCAAGTCCAAACAGCATCGTTGTAAATGACACAACTAGACTACAGCCAGAAGGATGTCTGGTGGCTAATGCGCAAAGCCAAAAGGAAAGTACTATGCTGTGCGACACACACAGTCAGAACATGGAATGGTAAATGCATAAACCAAGATAAACTTGTAAAGCAAGAAATGGAACATCTAAATATTGCAAACTAAAATGGATTGGGATGGGACATTTCCAGTCAGGCAACTTCAAAGTGTTCTACTCTGGAAATGACAAACTCAGAAGAAACAGAGTGGTTTTAATACTGAGGCAAAACATAATACAGGCTGTTAGGAGCTACAGTACAAGGTCTGACTGAATATCAATCAGGCTTCTAGGAAAACCTATTAACGTAATCACCATTCAAGTCTATGCTCCAATTATAGAGGCTGAAGAAGATGAAACTGAAAGCTTTTATGAAATTATCCAAGAAGAAACTGATCACACACCAACACAATACATGCTGGTAAACATAGGTGACCGGACAGCAAAAGCAGACAAAAAAGCAGAATCACATGTCAGAAACTTTAGACTAGGGTCAGAAATGAAGCAGGAAACCAACTCGTGGATATCTGTGAAGCCAACAGCTTTTCTATCTCGAAATGTTTCACACAACTGGACAGATGACTGTATACGTCGTCATCACCAGATGGCCGACATAGAAATCATGTACGTGGATGCAGGAGATGTGGAAGCTGTATTTTCTCTGCCAGAACAAAAATAGGAGCAGACTGTGGTACTGACCATGAACTGTTAATATCAAATATTAGAGTAAAACTAAAGAAAAGCAGTAAAAGAATCCTAGTGGAAATAAAATGTAAATAGCATTCCTGGTGGATTTAAAGTCCACATAAAACAAAAAAACAAAAGCACAAAAAACAGATATGCACTGTTAAACTTCATTGACTGAGAGCCAGGAAAACTGTGGACTGAAACTAGAAATATTAGGGCAGAATGTGAAAGGACAATGTCAGAAGTAAAAAGAAAACAAACAAACAAAAAGATGGATGACAATTATTAAAGACAGGTGAGAGGCCAAAGGTAAGTGTGACAGAAGCAGGGTTAGAATCCTGAACACAGCTTTTCAGTGACTACCACATAGAAATAAAGAGAACTAATACAATAGTTAATGTGAGGAGATAGGAGAGAACAAAGGAAAAACTATCAGGAGACTCTATCAGAAAATTCAAGAAATAAAATGGAATCTAAACCCAGACTATGAATGCTGAATGACCAACAAGGAAGCATATTATCTGACCAGGAGAAGATAAAGGGAAGGTGGAAACAGTATACTGGAAACCTATGCAGACATGACAAAAGGACTATAGATACTGTTGATGAAGACTCCTATCAGAAAGAACCAACAATTTGGGAAACAAAGTGAAAGTTGCCCTGAAATCATTGGGAAGAACTAAATCACCAGACGAAATAGAATACCAATAGAATTATTTCAAACCAGAGACGGAATCTGTCAAAATCCTAACAAGAATATGTTAACAAATAAGGAAAATAAGACAATGGCCTACAAACTGGAAACATTCCATATGCATCTCTATCTTCAGAAAAGGAGATGCCAAGTAGTGCAGTAACTGTAGGACCATTGCCCTCATTTCCCACCCAGGGAAGTTATGCTCAGGGTGATGCAATGAAGCCTTCTATCCTTTATGGAGCAAGTAATGCCAGATGTTCAAGCGGCATTCAAAAAAGGAAGAGGCACTCGAGATCTAATTTTGAACATTTGTTGGATGCTACAGTGCTCTGAAGAAATTCATAAGAATGTTAATCTATGTTTTGCAGACTACAATAAAGCCTTTGACAGCATGGATCATGAAAAATTATGGGTTTCTCTGAAAAAAAAAATGGCATGTCTCAGCACTTGGTTGTCCTGATGCATTGCCTGTATTATGGACAGGAAGCCACTGTCAGGACAGGACATAAAAAGACAGAACAGTTTCCTATAGGCAAAGGTGTCAGACAAGGTTGCATTTTATCTCCTTATTTGTTTAATCCATATGCAGAGCATATCTTCCTGGACCACCAGAAAGACAAACAAGTGGGTCTTAGAACAAATTAAGCCTGAAACATTGCTGGAGGAAAAATCACAAAACCGAAGCTGTCCTACTTTGGGCACGTCATGAAAAGGCAGGGTTCTTTGGAAAGGACAGTGATGCTGGGAAATATAGAAGGCAGCAGGAAAAGAGAAAGACCACATATGAGAAGGATTGCCTCCGTAAATAAGCCATAGGCATGAAACTACAGGAGCTGAGCAGGGCAATCTATGGACACCACTCATTCATAGGATTGACAGGAGTCAGAGTACATACACTCAATGGCACATAACACACACATGCTGCTTTTAGACTTTAGAAAACAGCCTGAAACTGTGATGCATATCTATAATATAAAAGCCTTTTCCAGATTTTCTTAAGAGCCTTAGAAGCAATAGAGCTTGGCATAAAATTAGTCACTTTAGGGATAGAAGCTTTCAAGCACTTTCTAACTCTAGCTCCTGTGATCCAAAAGCGTATCTGTTGGTGAGTTCTAATTTCTTTTTTAAGTTGTTTAATGTCAGGACAAGGAAATAATACACTACTGTTTGGCTTCATGTATTTGAGACAGAAACCCAACTTAATTGACGAAGTGATCATGATAGTACTTTGTCTGTCTAGCACAATGTTCAGCTATCAGAAAAGAATCTTCTCACCAGCGGCATCTATTGTTGAAAACTGACTACCTCTCTTTCCAAAAGCACTAGGTACATATTATTGCATTATTTGCTAACTTCTGTGCTGTTGCCAAAGATGTCTTACAATAGATTCTATTGAACTGTGCCGATTATGTTAACTTCCAAAAGTACTTTTCAAGTCAATGTACTGGACCCTTGAAAGCACCCTCTAGAGCAGTATTTTCTTTGTCTCATCTAAGCGTTTTGTATGGGGAAGCATTTCCTACCCAACCTTATCACAAACTTTTTGAATTTATAAATTCTGTATTTTGTTCATAATTTGTTTTCTCTAGAAGATGTCACACTTAGTAGGTATTCAGCAAGTAGTTGTTGATTGTGCAATAGTTACAAAATATATATTATTATCTTCTTTGATTACTTAATGGTATTCATATTGTAGACAACCCTGAGAGATTAAAACTACTCATTCTCATTATTTGAGAGACGAGAACCTCCGTGCCCTATTATTACTGTCATGCTAGGTTTATGGCTTCTGAGCTCCAGGAATGCTTAATGGAAATTTTCTTGAATGTTTGAGATCTAAATTGCATTGACTTTTGAAAAAAAAAAAAAAACATAAAAAACTCTTAATTTTATTTTTAAATTTAACTTCTGAGCAGTCATCTGTAAGGATAGTTTTCTTAATGCAACCAACGCAGAGGGCAGTGGACTTCAGAGCTCAGTACACAGGCTCAGGTTAGCCAATCACCTTGGCTTTTATTAATGTGATTGGCATAGTACAGAATAAAAGTAGGTAGTGATAACAGTTCATCTCCTGCTTCCTTCTTGATGAACAGTCACCAAAAATAAAATAAATAAATAAATTAATTAATTAATTAAAACTAGGGGAGGCAATTTTGAAGCAGCAACTGAGGAAAAAATCTCTTTTTACAAGCCATGAAGACACAGACAAAAAATAAAAATAGAGTAGGATTCAAGTCTGCTAGAGTCTCTGTTACTTATTATTTATATGATTGCTGACAATTGCTTATCTATCTATATCTCAATTTTGTCATCTGTCAGATGACTGCAATACCCCAATTACCTTAAAGTGCTATGAAAATAAAAGAAAAGTATGTAGGTCAAAATCCTGTATAACGTATAAAGCACTTAAAGAATAAGGTTACATACTTTTAAAAACCTAGCTATCAGAACCAATAGTTTAAAAAAAGAAAAGATACTTTCATTTTTTTTAATATCAAGTGACAGAAATGGTACTCCAGGTGGAATGCTATTTTTGATTTCTTTATGAAATTATTTCATTCAGCTAGTCCACTTAAAATTGACATAATTTCATTGAATGCCAAACACATATCCACCCCTAAAGGAGTAGATAGACTCTGGGCTCTCGGGAGTTCGTAATATTGGCTGTCGGAAAAGTCATGATGTATTTTTGCAACAAAAAACAGAAAAAAATACATCATGACTTTTCCAACAACCCAATAAAGTTATTATTTGTGAAGAAACATCTTGTTTCTCTGAACTTGAAGAACTACCTTGTGAACTTTTTCTATATTTTCAAGATCTGATTTTGAAATAGTAGTATTCCTTTTAGTTCTCTAACCTCTTACCCCATACTTATGTATACACTCAGTTTTTTAACCCCACCCAAGCCTACTGAATCAGAAGTCTGGAGATGGGGCCCTGCAGACTGTGTTGTAACAAGCACTCCACATGATTTTAGCATTCTGAAGTTTGAGAAACTACAATAATTATACATGAGGGGCAAAAGAAGGTGAAAATAATCACAATAAAAATCTGATGTGAGCAACTAGGTGAATGTTGGGACCATTTTTGGATATAAGAACACTAGGAAAAAGCTGATTTGAGAGAAGAAATCAATGATTTATTATTTTGATTTGAAAATTTAATTGTAGTAAAATATGCATAACATTTACCATCTTAACTATTTTTAAATGTACAGTTCAGTAGTGTTAAGTAGATTTATATTGTTGTGTAACCAATCTCCAGAACTTTTTCGTCTTGCAAAACTGAACCCCAGTTTTCCCCTCTGCCTAGCCCTCTGGTAACCACAATTCTGCTTTCCATCTCTTTGAATTTGACTACTCAAAATACTTAACTGCATTAATCTGGATGGGCTGCTATAGCACAATATTGTAGACTGGATGGCTTTAACAACAGACATTTATTTCTCACAATTCTGGAGGCTGGGAAATCTAGGATCAAAGTGCTGGGTCTTGATGAGCACTCTCTTCTTGTCTCGCAGACAGTGGTCTTTTACCTGTGTCATTACATGGCAGAGAGAGAGAGAACTCTGGCACCTCTTCCTCTTCTCCCAAGGGTATCAACCCTATCAGATTAGGGCCCCACTCTTATGACCTCATTTAACCGTTATCATTTCTTCACGGGCCCTATCTTCAAATGCAGCCCATTGGGGGTTAGGGCTTCAATTTATGAATTTGAGGGGAATATAATCTAGTCCATAGCACTCATATAAGTGGAATCATGCAATATTTGTCATTCTGTGACTGGCTTATTTCATTTAGCATAATGTATAATTTAATCTTTGATGAGTTAACTCTAAAGCACCTATTTCACATCAGAGTAAGATGGCAAGGTGACAGATGGCAGGAGGGCATACTAAATGGTCATTGGTACGCTTTTTGTGTCTATCTGAAAAATATCAAATCCAACACAAAGTGTCATTTCAAAGTAGTTTCCATTTCAAAGTGCTCTGAGTTCCAGATGTGGGAACGAAGGGATTTCCAAGGTCAATTTTGAAAGCTGATCTCTTTGGAATCCCAGCATTGGGGTTAAAGAATTGAGAATAGTGGAAGAAAAAGCATGATCCAAATTTTGGTTATCACTACCCAAGTAACTAGAGATGATTTGCTTAATTTCTGTAAGCAATGGTGGCTTTAAAACAGCTTAGAGATAATGATTTCCTCCATAAAGTGTTGTTATAAAAATAAAATAGGATATTACTTATGAAAGCTACTGGCATATAGTAGATATGTAATACACATGACTTAAATATGAATATATTATATAAATGTGTATTATATATATTTTAAATGTTAGATCACTACTGTTTTGCTTTACTGTTACTTTTTTGTCATTAGTTATACTATTTTAATGTATTTTTCTTCTGTTTTTATATCATAGATTTATCTTACTCCCATCTATATTTTAATAAAAATGTCCTGAGTTTATATAGGATGTATATAATAACAGTTTTTTGTTTTGTTTTGTTTTGTTTCTTTTTAATTTATTTTTTTATTGTGAGTTTCAGGTGTACAG
>NW_017732073.1:465828-467039 GCF_001890085.2 Hipposideros armiger | reverse complement strand
TTCTCCCAGCACAGTTATGACTCATGGAATTACGTATAGTCATCCTCAAACTTCCTGCAGCATCTTTGGCATTCTGAGTCCAGTAATTTTCAGGTCTGAACCTAGTCTAAGCCCGATGGTGTTTATGTACCGTTTTTCTCTCCCTTATCATTCCCTCTCATTGGGGAAAAAAAAAAAAAAAGTTGTTACAATCAGATTGATTTCATTTTTACAAGCTTTTATAGTACCTGTGTTACTGTCCCGATCACTTTGGGGCCAATAGGAAGATGGACAAAACACATTCTCTGCCCTCAAATATCATGTAGGAGATGCAGAACAAATACAAAGGAGAATTAATTTAAAACAAGTGATGTAAGTGTAAGACTTCTGGTACATCCTGACCAAAATAATGAATGGTTTTAGGTCTGGTATAAGAAACCTATGGGGACTGTCACCTGGGTGTCAGGCATTCGTAGTGTGTGAGTCTCCTATGCCCAGTGCCCCTTAGATACAGCAATGGCCTACAAAGCTGTGAATTCACCCTAGGTTGGCAGGGCTTGAAGGTTACGCGATGGTGCTGTCATCTGTCAGAATTAGACATAGTACTGCTGATGGTGTTATATCCTCTGCCTGATTTCTCACTCTCAGCATTTAACTTGCTTGAAATGGTAACGTGTGATCCTATGCCATCCACGTCTTTTTACCCTTCTGCTTGCCAACTCTGCATTTTTCAGCTTTTTCTCCCTGTGCCCTCCTAAAAGTAAATGAATTACCTTTAAAAAAACCTGAAATTCCCCCACCTGATTTACAGCTGCCCTGTAGCCCTGGTCATAGAGAGGACAGCAAACTTGTGCCTATTATCTACTGAATGATGCTAAATATATATGCAAATTAACTCCAATTGTTTCCTTGCTTATGGGTTTACTTTTTTTGAAAAGTCTGATTTTTTTTTTTAAGGGAAGTTACGAAACTGTTTCATCTACAGAAGATTCTGTTTAAATATTTCATTAAAAAATATTTGCAGCCTGAGAGAGTTAATGTTGAATTGAAAACCAGTTTGGTTTTCAGTTAATTTTTTTAATGCCTGGCAGCTGGAATACAACGCCGAAATGCTGACACGGTATTATTTAAAATAGCATTGCCTGTGAGGCTAGGGGAAGCTATTTAAGACAAACCTCAAAAAAGCTGCTGAAATAATAGCTGAAGTTATGTTATGTCAGCCAATTCCTCAG
>NW_017732073.1:459780-463491 GCF_001890085.2 Hipposideros armiger | reverse complement strand
TTACACAAAGCCTTACGTGAAGAGAAATTAAAAAGAAATAGGTCTTCTGCCATCATATGCCTATTGGTCAGAAACTTAAATTTGTCAGGAAGAGGAAGGATAAATGAAGTAGAGTTGTTGGTGGTGGTAGTGGTGGGGTAGGGGGCAGATATAAGAAGTTAGAATAAAAACAAGGGCAAATGTCTTCATTCCTTTCCATGTTTATCCATATAGAGTGATCTTTAAAGCATTCATTAATGTTTAAATATAGTTTAAATCTAACTTGAAGCACTTCAAATATGAAGCAGTATATCTCTACATTCTAGAACAAGGCTGAAGTTTTAAAAGTTAAAGAATCCGAGCAGAATTAGTGTATGTTTTTCAATGTGGCAATTTTACTTGTACATACTAGAGGAATAACAATTCTACACTATTTAAAGCAGAACATGCTTTGTAAACACTGTAAGTAGGTTATTAAACCTTTGCAGAAAGTTTGAGATATTGCAGATTTCAAAAATCCCATTTTAAAATAAGATAAAATTTTCATTTTGAAATAAGATAAAAGCTGGTTTTCTCGCCTACTCAAGTTAATCTTTCATAAAGATATTCCAAGATATTTATTGATTTTTCTTTAAATTTTTACTACTTTTGAAAGTATATTTTATGTGTAAGAAATTTATTATCAGATACTGGTGTTAAAGATAAGTTAAAAATATTCTAGTTTAAAATATTAAAGAAAGCATAGTAGTCCCCCCTTATCTGTGGAGGATATACTCCAAGACCCCTAGTCGATGCCTGATACCATGGATAAGTACTGAACCCTATGAATTCTATGTAGTTTCCTATACATACATAACTTTTCACTGAAATGAAGCACGTTATGTCTTCCTTTTGGCATATCTGAATTTCCAGAATAACTATCCTTGTTCTTTAGGGCCATTATTAAGTAAAATAAGGGTCACTTGAACAAGCACTGTGATATGGCAACCCTCAATATGGTACCCAAGCCAGCTACTAAGTGACTGACTAATAATGACTGGGCAGATACCATAAATGGTGTGGATATGTGCTCTACAAAGGGATGATTCAAGTCCTGGTGGGATGGGGTGGGGCAACATGGGACCTCATTATGCTACTCAGAATGGCATGCATTATTTCTAGAACTTTCCATTTCATATTTTCACACCACAGTTGACCATGGGTAAATGAAACAGCAGAAAGCAAAACCACAGGTAAGGGGGACTTCTGTAAAAAACTCATTATTTCTTCTCAAATGTTATTATAGGAGATCTACAATGTAGTATTAAGTATTAGGAATTAGAACAACAGCTTGACATACTGGCATAAATACATAAGATAAATAAATGAAGAATACATGACAGGCACAGAGACTCAATAAGCTTGAAGAACTGCCAGATATGCAGTTTGTTACAATCATATCCAGTCATCTAATGTGATTAAATTATAAAAACAAAAACAAAAAACAAACAAAAACAAACAAACATAGAATCCTAGAAAGAACAAATTTAAGATTAAGTTGTTCAGTTGCATTAATGTGCTCTGTGTTCTGGATATATCAGCATGGCACAAAGGAAAGAGCATTGTATTTGGAATGAAGAGATCTGGAATGAAATCCTAGTTCTGTTGTTCGGGGCCTCAGTTTCCTGATTTGTACAATGCAGCTGTTTTGCAGGGGAAGATCGCCACTCTGGACCACTTTGGTTGGTTGGTAAATCCTATAGACCCATTCTCAGAAATAATGTTTTAAAATGCTTAATTAAAATATACAAGGCTACAAAGGAAACCAATTATAACAATTTGCGATTATCTAGGTATTAAAACACACATCTTTTTATTTTAGTAATATATAAGCTTTTTAAAATAAACACAGTAAGCAAAATTCAGAAGTGTCTTAAAACTGCCATCTTTTCAAATTAGTAATGAGTTTATTTGCTGCAACTGAAATATGATATGAGAATGCCTGATTTTATTTGGTTACACAGTCACAGGCACTGCTAATACTATTGGGTTTGTGACCTACTTTACATTTGAATAAAATATTAAGTTAGAAGCAAGTAAAAAATAAATATTTTTTTTCCTCCACCAAGTTCATCTCTCTTNATGTAGTTTGCATTTCGGGAAGAAATAGATTGAGCTATTGGAATGACAGCAAACCTATTAAAGAAGTGCCAAAGTGACTAAGGGATCTATGGAGTCTTTTTATCTCGTAAATTATGTTTAAGTCACAATTTCCCTTAAATTGAAAGGTAATTTTAATTTAGTTGATTATTCAGCAGGCTCCCTGCTCTATCTAAACAAAGTGAGGAATCTGTTCCTCATTTCTTTAGTTACCTGTGGGGGTGGGGTGGAGCAATCCTCAGACCAGGAGTGAAGGTGGTTGGGGGAGTGGAGGCCAACAATG
Source organism: Hipposideros armiger (assembly GCF_001890085.2). NCBI lineage: Eukaryota > Metazoa > Chordata > Mammalia > Chiroptera > Hipposideridae > Hipposideros > Hipposideros armiger. The sequence continues at coordinate 461,090 of NW_017732073.1, read as the reverse complement.
TAACAATTAAGTTACAAATCCCCGCCTGCCATTCCATTGGCTATGGTTATATCCCCAGGATAGCAAAGCTTTTCATGCGTAAAATGGAATAACAATACTTAACTTAACCCATCTGACAGGGTTGTGATATAATCCATCATGATGTCTGTAAATGGCATATCCTTATGTAAGGTCTACTTTGTAGTAAGTGAGGTGGCCCATATTTAGCGTATTTTGTTAGCAATTTAATATGTGCCCAGAAAGTACAAACACACACAATTTATGTAAACAAGGATGGTCCTGAAAGATATCATAATTAAGAAATGGATTTTTGTTTTCAGTTTTCCCCGCCACCTCTTCCCTCTCTGTTCTCTCCCAGTGTCCTCCTAGTTATTTGGGTTGCTTACTTCAGTGACCTTTACCCCAGCAGGGCCTCAACTGTTGTATGCATTCCCAAATCCTCTAGAAGAGAACCTGTTCTTCCCGAGTAACACCCGAGAGGTGATTACTTTCGTCTGCTTCCTCCCCAATGGTGTATACATTTTTGATGGCCCTACATTGACCTTATAAGATAAAATAGCTGTGGGTAATCCAACTCTAAATGCCGCATTTCTCTACTCTTGGACACTTTGTAAAATGTTAACATTTGTAAAACTGGGCAATATCTATTATATGGTTTGTTTCTTTCCTACCATCCAACAAATGCTGTTTTTAAATTGATACTACACCTATGATCAAGGGAGACGTAGAAGTGCGGACACAGAACATATAGTTCAGAGAAGATTTGAAAAATGTATTGTTGATTTTTGGTAGGTGATTCAGTCACATAATTAAATTTTAAAAGTAATAAACAAGTAGCGAAATGTCTTCCTTCTAAACCTGTTCTTCCCACTAGGCAAGTACCATCTGCATATATTATAGCACATATCCTTTTCTCTCTTTTTTTTTCACGTTTTAAACAAATATAGCACCTTACAGAATCTTTCTTAGAAAAATGTGTCTTAGAAATTGTTTATTATCAGTGCCTAAAAATCATTCTTTTTAAAGACTGAATATTATCCCATTTAATGGTATAATTTATTTGACCTTCATAGAATGCGTAGTGTTTTTTTTTTCTCAGCTATATTTGAGGCACCAAAATTACCACATCCACAAAGCAGTCTATAATAAAATTTGCCAAAGATTTTTGTAAAATAAATACAAAAAGACATTTTCTATGTCTTTTATGTATACGAGTCAATTATAATTGTTGGGTTTTTTTCCCCTGTGAAATACCTGTTCATTGACTGTTTTCTATCAGCTTGTCGGTCTTTCATATATTGTAGAAACTA
>NW_017732073.1:456013-457315 GCF_001890085.2 Hipposideros armiger | reverse complement strand
GTTTACATGTTCACATTCCCTGGGATCATGTTTATATAATAAGTTCAAAAGGAAAAAGTGTTGCAACAAAATTCTGCGCAACTACCTCCAGTTAAACAAACAAACAAACAAACAAACAAAAAACAGCTCCTCATTACCATTACTTAAAAATTAAAGTTTAATTTTTCACCAGTTCTGAGGAAAATGTCTTCAACAACAAGGTAGCCTACCATCTTTGAGTGTCTGTAGTAGTCACAGTTATTCAGGAAAACAGAACCAATAAAATATGTAAAAGAGGTTTTTTATGAGTAATTGCCTCATAAAATTATGGAAAACACAATTATAGAGGCTGAAAAATCCCAAGATTTGCAGTCAGCCCGTTGGAGACTCAGGAGAGTTGATGATATAAGTTCACTCTAACAGCTGGCTGACTTTGAGACCCAAGAGCTGATGTTTCAGTTGAATCCAAAGAAAGGAAAAGACCTGTACCCCAGCTGAAGGCAGTCAAGCAGGGGGAGTTCCCCCTTACTCCTGGAAAGGTCTACCTTTTTGTTCTATTCCAGCGGTTCTCAACCTGTGGGTCATGACCCCTTTGGGGGTCAAGCGACCCTTTCACAGGGGTCGCCTAAGACCATTGGAAAACAAAAGATATTTACATTATGATTCATAACAGTAGCAAAATTACAGTTATAGAGTATCAATGAAAATAATTTTATGGTTGGGGGTCATCACAACATGAGGAACTGTATTAAGGGGTCGCGGCATTAGGAAGGTTGAGAACCAATGTTCTATTCAATCCTTAAACCTATTGCATTAAAGCCCACCCACATTAATTTAGTGAGTCTGCCAAATCAAATGTTAATTTTATCCAAAAAACACCCTCACTGAGACACCCAGAATAAAATTTAACCAAATATCTGGGTTCCTTGTGGTGGCTCAATCAACACATAAAATTCACCCTCTAAATGCCTATAATGAGAAATCATTTTTTAAATATCATAGGCATCATTATCACAATTGGAACATTACTATACTGTGGAAGCCAGGAAAATTAGGGGGATAAATTGTTTTTACAAAACTGAAGTTACAAGAATATTTCTGAAGTGAAAAAAGAAAAAGATTCAATTTTACTTTAATGTGTAGAATGTGGTACTTCTTCTATTTTAAATGTTATACTTTTCCTACTGTTTAAATAGGTAATCAGTTTATGTTTCTTATGTATGTTGTATGAATACTTATGTGTGCAGGGGAAAGCAAAGTGTGGGAGAAATAAAATGTTTGAATTATTAAACAGATTTTTAAATACCTTAGAAACTTGTCAAT
>NW_017732073.1:437973-455153 GCF_001890085.2 Hipposideros armiger | reverse complement strand
AAAGCACAAAGAACAAAATAACATAGGCTTGAGTGTCACATATTTCCTCTTCTCATGACTGGTTAAAGTAGAGAGTGAGGTGGCAAGAGGGAGAGGGAGAGAGAGGGAGAGAGAGAGAGAGAGGGAGAGAGAGAGAGGGAGAGAAATGGTGTGGGCTGGTGAGATAAGTGCCCTGCAGGACTTCACAGGGAGATTCTGGGCTCAGTGGGTAAGGAATAGACCTCACAAAAGCTCCTTGGGGAGCACTGTGTTGTCCCAGAAACCTCCAATCTTGGATTGATTTTCTTAAAGCTTTTAGACTTCCTTTGGGCTTAACTCTAATACAAGGTCAATAGCCAGTGCTCCCAGGTATATCCAGCTATCCCTTGGGCCACACAACCCTATCGTTCTGTACTCTACTCTCTCCAGAAATAATAGTTCATATGTAGCACCACAGATGTGGTTTAATAGCACTTAACCTTCAAAATATAATTTGAAAACAGTTCTAGATAACACTCACTCTGTTGCTATCTTAGTTGGTTTACAAAAAGGAGTTTATATATGAACAAGGTGGCAATACAAACCTTCAGGGAAAAGACTTTTCAATGAATGGGTGAAGTAAAGTGAGCCAGAGTAGGGAAATGAATGCAGAAGTATTTCAGGGAACGTAATCCTGAAGGTTGGATGTTGTCCTTTTGATTTGTTTGAAAAAACACAAAACATAGGACTAATGATGTAGGAATCATTAATTGTGTAAGAAATCATGGGAATGGAATGCAATAAAAACATTAAAGCTATGCAATGGAAGTAGCCGTGTCAAGAACAGAGACTAGAAGAGAATTTGTACTGGCTTCAGAAAGACGGCCAAAGACAATGAAAAGTTGAGGCTAAACAAGAACTGGAATTTGCTTTACTATCAAATCAAAGGAAGAATGCAAGGATCGATTGGAGTGGGGTCATTTGTGCTATCTTAAGAACTTGCATATATGGGAAGCTAATACTTTTTTGTCAGAGGGACGCTATTATTTAGCAGTAATGACTGAAAATAATATCAAATGTTATAGTTATTTATATATAAATCATATTTATATTTTATTTTTAAAAATGTAATTCTTTCACAGAAACATGTTGTGGATTTTAGAATTGTCCTTTTTGATCCATGCTTTTGTTCTGTTGAGAAATAAGAAAAATCTATCTAAGGTGTGCGGCTGATATTTGGAGTGGATATTTAGAATTATGTATGCAAAATAAAATTAAAGTTAAAACTATTTTTTTTTTGCTGAGATTTAGTAGGATACATATGATGTCTCAATAAGTTATAGATGTTGCTGCAGTAAAGGAAAAGCAAATCACTTAAATAATTTTTAATTTCATTGGCTAGGCACCTGGGGAAAGAAAAGGCTAGATCCTTTGAAATCATTAATAACATAAAAGAGTGCAACAGTTTCGGTTTCACAAATTCAAATGCCTCTGACCACCCTTCTATCAATTTGAATGAGTGAAGCAGCTGAGTGTGAGAAGCTAGGGATGGGACATCGGTTAAGGTCTTGCCTGCTCAAGACATTCAAATTCAGTTAAAAATACATGTTCTGGAAAAACAAATACCTTCACAGGTTCCAGTTTGTAACGCCTGATTTCTCTCAAAAACACTGGGAGTTTTTACATGATATAAAGCAGTTTCTTTGCTATTCATGACCATATACTTTAATGTGGTAGCTCTTCTTTGAGAATATTCAGCACCATACGTAAGCTGTCCCATGTATAAAACCTGGAATCTTCACCCCAGGAGGATATAAAAAGTGAAAGAGGATTGACTCTCTTTTCAGAAAATTGAGCATTCAGAAGAAGCAGAGTGGTGGGTAGTGACAATAAATAGCATCGGGTTGCTACTGATTAGACTGCCTGGTAGAACACTCTTTTTACTTTCCATTTCCAAAGTGCTTAATTACCCAAGATATTTGTAAATAAAATTAAGCTGAAACCTTGCCTTGTTTATAAACACTCACAAGGCTCTCCATTTTAATTGATTTTTACTTTGTTGCAAAGATCTTTCTATTAGGCCCTCAAAGAAAATTAGATGGGTATCAAAACAATATTATATGTTTAAAAACTCTAACAGTGTAGTTGAAAAAAAAAGTCGGAATTCTATGCTTTCTGAATATTAAACTGCTTATTTCCAAATCTTTGATAGGTTATATTTAAAAGTCTTTTTGAAATGGTATCATGCCAAAGAAGCATGAGGTGATGTGGGGGGTTAAAGAATCCATTGAATTTTGATTCAGTGGCAAATGTGTATTGAGTACATAGCTTTCTGCTGTTAGATATGATGGCCTCGTGCTATTGTCTTACTTCCCTTGTGATTACTGCTGAGGGGACTGATAATCTACCATGTTTCATACTTGAGACAATTGCATCTCAGAAAGATTCTAGGTTTTGGGAAATTTTATTAAAGAAAATATTTTGAATTAATGTTAATTATAGAAATCCTTAATTTACTTGCTTTTTGAGTATGCTTTTTATTTTTGTAAAGCTACTGTTGTTTCGCATGCAAGACAGCTCTTAGTTTAAGAAATAATAATCTATCTCTTTATATTTCCCAGAGTTTGCACTTAGCTTTGTGGTTCTTGCTGCCCCTCAGTACTTGTTGACATATATTCTTAAAATGTGGGAATATGCTTTTTAAGAAGAAATGAACTTAAAACAACAACAAAAAAAAGACAAACAAACAAAGAAATAAAAACTCGTAGACACAGACAATAATTTAGTGGTTACCAGAGGGTAAGGGGGAAGGGGGTGGTAGATGAGGGTAAAGGGGATCAAATATATTCTGACGGAAAGAGAACTGACTCTAGGTGGTGAACACACAATGTGATATATAGATGATGTATTACAGAATTGTATGCCTGAAACCTATGTAACTTTACTAACAATTGTCACCCCAATAAACTTTAAATTAAAAAAAAGATATTTTTTTAAATGAAGAAAATTCTTCCAGTGCTTTTTGAAAAACACGTTAGAAGAATGGAATTGTATCCTACCAAGACATCCTCTAAATTCATGGGGGGAAAAGAATATATATATATATATATATATATATATATATATATATATATATATATATATATATATACTAAACCTTTTTAGGGACTCACATTCTTTAAAAATATTTCAAATTATGGAGTCATTACAGTCCATAATAAATCTGTGATAAAAAGTGTTTTGAAACAACAGCAAGCAAAGCTTGATTTGGGTCAGTGCTTGTCACGCTTCAGTAAGCATCAGAATCCAGAATCACAGAGTAGGGTTACAATACAGGTTCTTGGGCTCCATTCCTGAAGGTTTCCATTCTGGAAGACATGGGTGGAGCCTGAGTATTTGTATTTTGAATGAGTTCCTGGGTAACATTGATCCTGCCAATCTAGGGACCACATTTTGAATAGCCTTGATTTAGGGATGACCCGAGGAGCATAGTCTGTGCTAACAATTTAAATCATGTTTTTTCAGAAAAATAACTTCAACTGTTCCAGAAGAGCTCAGTGCCCAGACACAAATGTCAGCTCTGTGCAGATGCAAGGTGATGCCAATTATTTCATCAACCATCTTGGAGTTCCCACTTTGCAGTTTGCTTATGAGGACATCAAGGTGTTACAGGTGATTGTTTCTAAAAATGCAAAACACCCACATCCACACACAATATAGCCGACACGCAGAATTTGATTTTATCCTGGCTACTTGTCTCTCTTACCAAATAGGTCACTGGAAGCTGCTTTATTTTTGAGAGTTATTCTTGTTGTTCAGAGGCTTTGTAACAGTATTTGAAACATCAGCTTTTTTCAATAGTGTGGAATTCAATTAAAAAAGATTTATACTGTCACTCACATTTTCACAGTGTGCTTTGTAACAAGAAATTTGCAGTAGTTGGATTGACATCAAAACGTAATTGTAATCTTCAGTATTCAGAGACAGATGACATGTGCACCAGCTTCTCTTCTCCTCGCCCAAGGGAAAATGTATTTCATGTGCTGTCTATTAATGTTTGTCTTTTGGATTAGCTATCCAAAGTTTGTCAACAGTTTTTCTTCCTAAAAAAATACTTTTTGTGTGTGTGAAGATAGGAGGCTTTTTCCAGAGCATTAGCACAGAGGCGTGATTCACCTTAATTAAGTCTGTGTTCATCCATCTATTGGACTTCAAGCATTTTAATCTTTCTCAGATTGTGTCACAGGAAACTTTCTCTGTAGATCTGAATCAGTTGAAATATTTTATGTTCTTTTACAAATCAAGCATGTCTGTTGGGGAGCTCTTTAAAAGCCTCTAGGGTGGCCTGCTTCATAATTATTACATTAACAAAATAGTGGCTGGAAAATAAAGGCTGCTTTGTTCTTAATCACAGATGTTCCTGAAATGTTGTGTTTAAAATTTATTTTTATAAGCTCAACTTCTGATATGTAATATCTTAATTGCTGATAGGTTTGTAGCAATATTTAGCTTTATGTTTCTCTGCAGCTTCCCCTCCTTCCCATCCCTCTGCCCTCACCCTCCACCCCCATTCCACCGCAACCCTCATTTCTTCTGTAAATAGCTAATAACCACTAAGGACTTAAATCCATAGAGGGAGAAACTCTGGGTGAATCTTATTATGATGAGATAAATTCTTGGGTAATATAAAAGTAATAATTGTGATTTATCTGGTTTTTTTTTTTTTTTACATTTGGATTTTCATATGCTATTGTTTGAAGATGAGGTTCACGTGTAGAGGTATCTTTCCTTTTATGCAAGTCCACTATATACACCATAATAATATGGAGGCATTAAGAAATTAACTCATTTTTAATTTTTCAACTTGATCTTTCTTAATATCTCTCTATCATTCCCTCATCTCAGCCCATCCAGCTCCTGTCATGTTAACTCATTGAATGATAGCTTTTATTCAATGCATGTCTGATTGTCTTGGTTGAGTTTTAAGCCAAGACTTTAGAGAGGCAGTGTAGAATATAGTCTTAAGAATGGAACAATGGGCTGGCCGAGTCGCTCAGTTGTTTAAGAGCTTGCTCAAGAGTGCGAGCTCTGAGCAATAGTGGTTCAATTCCCGACCAGAGCTGAGCTGCCAATAGGTGGCAGGATGGCTCAGCAAACAACAACAACAACAACAAAAAGGAAAAACAAAAACAAAAACGGGAGTAATAGTTGACTCCTGACTCTGATACTTACTAGACAAATTCTTTAACCTCTTTCAGAATTGTTTTAGGAAACTTGAAATCTATTTCATAGAGCTATGATAAGGATGAATGAGACTATGTATGTAAAGGGATTGGCTAACGTTGAGCATGTAATAAGGACTTTGTCAACCATAGATATCATCACAATTACTATTGTCTGATTGTAGGTCCAACATATTAGTGGGAGACTTTCTAAATATTTTAGATAGGAACACATTATTGGAAGGGAGGAGCTTATTAACTATTGAGGACAACAGCTTCTAAGGAAGATGAGGTGACATTTGATTAGGATCAGCTGGAGGATATGAGGTGTCAATAGGAAGAGGTGGAAACCAGTACCACTGAAGTTCTAAAAAGTACTATTATCACTGTGAAACTCCAGAGGCTAAAGTCTATCTATTAGAACCAGCTTAATCTAAAGAAGATAATCATGTTTTTTTTCTAAATTATACCCGGACTATCTAACTTCTACCATCAAAATCATTTCCTATTATATTTGTCTCCAAAAGAGTAATTAAAAGATAATTCCCTATGTTTTATAAGAAATGACCATGTTTATATAGCTGTAGTATGGAAAATTTTTAAAAATGGATGTGTCCCTTACAAAATATGAAAGATTGAGGTGAGATAAATTTATGTGATGAACTCTTCAAAGAACAGATAACATCTTTATTTTCCGTGTTAACCTATAATAAATATTTGTATATATTAAGAGGAATTATAAACATTGAACGGTTTTATCCATGATATAAAGATCTATCTTATATCAACTAGTAAATTAGGTAAAGAAATTAGAGCTTTTTCATGAATTTGAAATTAGATTTAAAATATAACACACATACTTATATATTATATTATGTAGATTATACATATAATGTATAACATTATATCCACCACCTATTGAGTACTTACTGCATTATGTGTTTTTACCTCATCTCTAAATTATACTCACAATATCCTTCCCTATGAGTCAGCTATTATTATTAACACTTTTTCCCCCCCATGGATAAAATGAAGCTTAAAATATGGTATCTTACCCAAGGTCATAAAAATATTAAATCGGCAGGACTGGAGTTGACCTCAGATCTATTGAACAGTAAGCTCATGTTCTCAAACTATTACACTAAAGGTTGGAAATTAGAAGCTGAAGGGCCAGATCCAGTCCACAGATATATTTTATTTGCCTGTGCTTTATTGAAAACTTGGACTTCTGGAAACATTGGGTTCTTTTTCTCCATGGACACGATCAGCTAAATAGCGCACTACTCACCAACTTGCCACGTTCTTTATTAAAGAATGTGCCATGTTGTTTTTCCTAGAGTACAGTTAAGAATCATATTTCTTCAACATCTGTTTCTATGAAATATTGGGAAATGAATGCTCAACCTAAAGGGGCACATGTTTCACTGGACTTGTGTTAAAAATATTATGTGTTCTGCCCCCACAAACCGAGCTCATTATTTCTGTACTCATTTTGAGTAAAATAGTTAAAGTGGATAATTCTATAGTCCGTTTTACTTTAAAATTATATGTTCCAAGTGAGCTATTTTTATGATATGTTTTTTTTTAAGAAATTATCTGTTTAAAATTTATTTAGGTGATTACAAAGCTAACCTTAGTATTTCTGTCATTGTTTAATCCAGCAAGATTGATTTTGAATCAGTTATATTCAATTTCAACAATGAATAATACTATTAGAAAAAAATTAAATGGTAGGAAAATGAACTAGTGCCATGACACCCCTTTCTATGGACATATGGGACATTATTAGGTCTGAAATTATTTTTTGATTAAACATGACATTTTATAATCTCTATCCCAAATACTTCATACTATCCATATCTCCATCGATACCTTTTCCCTATAGCTTCTCTGGATGCTAATGTATTGCAGAAGATTACTTGAAGCCCCTTTTACTTTAGCTTTTCCTGGGGTCTATGCTGTTATATATTTCCAATAATCAAACTCCACATGTGCAATCTATGGATTCGCCGTTTGTTAGAAAAATCCCTTGTCATAAAATATTGTCCTGTTAATTGAAAGGACTCCAGTTGTAAGCTTCATTAAATAAGGTTTTCAATTTGTAAACATTGTTGCACCTGTTAACAGAAGCATTCTGTGCAGATTAAATGTAATGCAGAGATTGCTGGAAAAAGGAAATGAAAGACAGATAGATGCCTTCTGATTAAGAGTGCAATATTTATGATATTTCTTATGTCGCTTAACATCTGTTTCACATAATTTTTGTTCCAGGTCAGTATATTTACTCTCTATAGGGCATGTCGGAGGACTGGCTTTCTTAGTATATTGAAACATCAGCTCATGCCCTAGCAAGCTTTATACCACATATTAAAGCTCTGCTTCCTCACTCTGTTTAACCTTTTATTTTTTGCTCCTCTGCTTGAAACATTCTATTTTAAACCCAATTTACCTCGATAATGGAGGATTTAACATTTAAATGATAATGAGATAAAGGGGTATTATAGCTTTTGTATAGCAGGGTTTATATGCATAATTGTTTCAATATCATTTAGTAACCCAGCGACTGAAAAACAAATAGCATAGATGTTTTGAAACTCTTATTATTTTTAAGTTAGATGACTTTGATATCAATTCTGATTCTTAAGCTGATATACAGCAGCATGAGTGTGTGTGTGTGTACTTTAAAAATAATTTATGCAGATACAATATGGATACATTACTATAATACACACATACACATTTTGGAGCAAAGTAACTCATAGTTTACATATCGATTCTTCATGTTTTATTCTACTAAGTAGAAGAAGAATTTATCATACTTGTATCAGACATCATTTTTTCATTGTATTTTCCGTTTGGAACTTAGTCACTGTTATTGTTATTTTAACAGGTAATAACAGTTCAAACATCAATTGAAAGCTCTTGGCTTAAGTAACAAAACAGTTATGTGTAACTATGCATAATTGCAGGATGTTTTGCAGTATCTGATAGAATCTGTTTCATGATGATAGCTACAAAACTTACAAAATGTCACTTAGAAATGTGAAAAATGTGCCAGGTTGCGACAGGACAGAAAGGGATTCTTAGTGTTTTCTTGAGTTCATTACTTTTCTTTGTACCTTATTTTAGAAAAAGTACTTTCAGTGTCAATCAAACTGTATGGTATTATTATTTTTAGATCAGACTTGCTTCATTAAGGGCAGAGGTTCTCAAATATTTTGTTCTAAAAACCCATTTATCCTCTAAAAGTATTGGAGACTCCAAACAAAAGAGCTTTTGTTTATGTGGCTAATATGCGCAAATATTTACTGGATTAGGATTTAAAATTGAGAAAATGTATATTTATTTATCAATCCTTGTAAAATACCAATAGTAAACTTGTTACACATTAATATAAATAATTTATCTTTTATGAGAGTAAATTATATTTCCCAAGACAAAAAAACATAAATTAGAGGGGGAGTATTATATCTTTTTGCAAATCTCTGTAATGAGAAAATGTAGGATAGCTGGATTCTCATATCAGTTTCTGCATTTAATCTGTTTTATGTTGTTTTGGTTGAAATATATAAAGAAAATCTGGTCTAATAGTCTTTTCATATAATTACAGATATTTTTCTTTGTTACTACACTGAACTTGACAAGTACTACTTTCCTAAAGGTTAGTTTTAAACTGGAAGTAAAACCATATTTATGAACCTTTTTGCCTTGTACACTGTGAATGCAGAGTGAAAATGAGAGTGTGAAGGCATAGAATATCAATATTATTATGAAAATAGTTTTGATCTCAGGGACCTTTGAAGGTCTCTGGACAACACTTGGAGAAATGCTGACTTGGAAAAAAGCTCTTGGTTAAACTAGTTTACTTCATTCTTCATAATATCTGACAAGGTGTTCAACTTTGCTCTTTTTCAAAGATTTGAACTGTGATTCTATATAAACCTGTGTGTGTCTTTTTCAGTTATCTTTGGGTATCGCCATCCCATTCACCTGACAAACAACATGAAGTAGGGAATATAATACTCTCATAAACCGTGACTCTACAAAGAATTCCACTTCTTAGGAGCTTTCCTTTAGAGGAGAAGGTTAAACCCCAATCAACAAATCAACAGTTATAGAGCAGACTTGAAAAGCTTTGATTGTATAGTATATGAAATGCCTGTCACAGAGGGAGTGCTATTAAAGTTGCTGTATGCTTCCAAGAGCCTGAGGAGTAAACACAAGAAATTGAAATATGAGACAGATATTGAAAAAACAAAGAATGGAGAAACTCGTAAGACTCAAATGGATAATTCAAAAGATCATACTTCAAATTGCCTAATATTTTGAAATGGCTGCAAGGAGGACAGATTTCCCCTCATGCTTGTCCTTGCTTGGAATTTTAAATAAGAACATTTATTCCGATGCTTATCACCATTGGATCAAAATATATAGCATATGCACTATATTTTAACTCTAATGCTATTTTCAGGGATTATCTTGTGATCATCCCTGTTATGAGGCAACTTGTTTTATAATGAATTTTTGATCATTTAAATAATAATAGTTACAGGTAGGTTTAGTGGTCAGCTATGTTGTAAATTTGGCAGCATTTAGGTTAAGGTAATAGGGTGAATCTAATGTGATTTATTCAGATATTCAATTCAAACTCATTTAGCCAGCAATTATTAAGCATATGATGTAATCCAGCACTACATGTGAAATACAAAGATGGATAAAACACACCCTCCTTCTCTTAAAGTGGTCACAGTCTAGATTGGGACTCAGACATATAAACAATCAAATAAAGTACAATTGAAGTTCTCTTAACTGACTTTCACTTAACCAACTTGTGGGATTTATTGGCAACTTTCCTTCCTTTAAGACACAATGATTAATGGTCAAAGCATCTTAAAGCTCATCACTGTAAGCCTTTTACTAATTTTGCATACTGGTATTCCATCAGATTTAGTGGTAAGCTTTTCCAGAGTCAGCTATATTTTCACACCTATATAAGTTCGTGAACTTGTTGCAACAATGTTGCTAAACTTTTTTCTTATATCAGAGGGATAATTCATTATGAATTTGTACCAACTGGACAAACAATTGACCATGTTTACTGTTTGGAAGTGCTGAAAAGGCTGCATGAAAAAGGCGACCTTAACTTTTCACCAACAATTCATGCCTCTTGCATCACTACAATGCACCAGCTCACACAGCACTGTCTGTGAGAGATGCAATACAGTAAACAAATAACTGTATTGGAACACCCTCCCTACTCACCTGATCTGACATCCAATAATGTCTTTCTTTACCCAAAGACAAAGGAAATATTGAAAGGAAGACATTTGAATGACATTCAGGACATTAAGGATAATATGATGACAGCTCTGATGACCATTCCAGAAAGAGTTCCAAAATTACTTTGAAGGGTGGACTAGGCACTGGTGTTGGTGCATAGTACTTAGAAGGTAACTATAGTGATATTCAGCAATGAGGTATGTAGCACTTTTTCTAGGATGAGTTCACAGACTTAATTGTCAGACCTCATATGCCTGTTTCAGTTGTGATGAATAACTAGGTAAATTTAATTGCTGCATAAATACGACTCATAAAAATGAAAAACAAAATTACTTTTAAAAAACCTATAGTGCTAACACTCTAAAAGGTGAGTTGCTAATAAAGAGTTGATATGTAATGAACCAGGCAACTCCTAAAGATAGGTAGAAATTGTAGGATTCTAGATGCATTATGCACTCAGTTAACTTCACAAATATCTATAATATTTCCACTTTAAATAAAAGGCATCTTGAAATGTAGATGATAACTAGGACAACAAAGAAATGGTAAAACTTTATTCAGAGACTAATGTTCAGATTAAAAGGCTTTACACCAAAATTTTGGTCAATACACATGCACTCACAGGCTTTAAATTAACATAATATTTTACATATATATTTCTTTTTTTATGATTATTTAATTGAACCTGCTTCTAAATAATTAACCTGCCAACTAGTGGGACAAATTATATTGGCTAAGAGAGCTTCAAATGTAGGGTGAAGTAATAAAGGCAGGGTGTATCAACCAACACTCATGCATTTCTGGGAGGCATTTTTGTTGCTGTTCTCTAAGTCCTTTAAACATGTTAATCAATGCAATTTAATTTTTGTACTTATAATTAGTACTTATGAGGAAGGTACTAGTATTACTTCCATTAAAGATGAAAATGAGGCACAAAGTGGTCAAGTAACATGGCCAACATCACACATCTAAGTGGTAAAATCTGGTTTCAGACCTAGCACTCTAGCACCAGGTGTCTGGTTCTAAAGTGGTTCTAAAATGCTTTCCATCTTCCACTACATCCACAGTGCAGTGTAATGCTATGGTGCTGAATTCTTATTTTCCCTAGTTTTCTATACAAAGGTTCTAAACATTTCAACTTTGACAATTCTCAAAGTTAAGCAATAGCTGGGAGTGGGTACAATTTCCTAACTGAATTTAAAATGAGTCCACAAGTTATATATAATGGCAAAACTGATACTAATGTTTTCTTATAGTAATTTATATATTCTTTTATAAAACAAATAGAATCTATAATTATTTTGTTTCCAAATTAATGTTCGAAGATGAGGAGATGGACAAGTTGGTCTCTTCTAATTGCAATGATAATAACTCATTCCTTTAAGTAGAATGTTTTGGTATCTGAAACCATTTTGGGGACTAGTTATTACTTTTTAAATGATTAATTAAAATGTTAAGAGCAGTTTTGGAACCCCTATGCTGTAACTATAAACTCCAAAAAGAAATGGCATATCTAGAGTTCATACAGTTGTGGGCGACAACTATGGCCATGAATAAATTTTCTTGTCCATTCCCTAATCTCCATTACTTCTTCATACTATTTTATTTGCATCTGGAATTGTGACTCTTCAACATCTGTTACACAGCTTATAGTGTTTCCCACAGAAGCTTATTTTTTGCTTGTTTTTTTTTTTTTAATAGGCATAGGTTTCTATAGAAACTACAGTGAAAGACACAACAGTGGCCTTCAAATCTCATAATGCTAAAAAAAAAAGAATTGAAGCCAAGGCTATTTGGCTTATAAAGATCACTATTGCTCCATCGTGAAAGTTCTGGCTTTTTTATTAGTCTCAAGAGAGCTGCAGTTGTCTTCAGTCGTCTTTCATGATGTTCTGTCCCCGTGACTTTAAATTAATGGAGAGGATTCTGAAAGAGAACAACATATCAGTATTTTAATTTCTACAGTCTCTTGTCAATAGCTTTAGCATTGGAATTATTTTGACCCAACTTTCTCTTATCAGTGAAGAATGGTTTAAGTCTAAATAGTGGAGTGTTTATGTAGTACTGTTAAATGTGTAAAAGTAGGAAAAAATAAACCGTAGCTGTATACACCAGGTCACTTTCTGTTTTTATTTAAATTAACATCTTGTCACTTTATTTTCATTCATTTATAATTCTTATCAGAGCATTAGAAACTTTACACATATTCCATGTTTAGAGCTAATTTCTCCCTTATGATTCAGGAATATATACATGGAATTTAAACTAAAAAACTTTTGTATGAATATTGCTGGGAACTATTCTTAGACATAATAAAATCAGGACATTGCACATGGAAAAACATTGAGGTTAAATTCAAGGCACTTTTTTCTGCCTGTACTGGTCACATGGGCCAGGTTCAGAATGCTCATTGGCTATCATTGGTTTGCAAACTTCCAACAATTCAGGGGTGTTTTGGGGCAACACAAGTGGTCAAAATAAGATCATAGGCTTCATTGGTTAGCAGATGGGCCTAAGAATGGTGGGTCCACAGTTGTGCCTGGCCCAGACTTTCTCTGATGGACTCAAGATTGACCTTTAGAGCAACATTGGTGATTGAACCCAGGTAGTTTAATCCATTCCTCTGTAGTAAAAGGAAATAGAAGCTTAAGAGAGATTCATAAAATTGACTTAAGAAGTTAAGATTAAGTACAGACTTAACTCTTCCTACTCCTGGTTCAATGCTTCTATCTATAGCTGCTCTCTCCTAACCTCCTATTCTGTAGGTTTTCCTCTTTCTCTTGCTTCTTTCTCAAGTCGTTTCTCTCTGTCTTTTTGTCTGGCTTCTTTCATCCTTTCCTGCACATATGGCCCTACTACTCATATCCTTTCTTCCTTTTTAAGCCCCTGTGTTTTATATATAATTTTCTACTCCCTTTCTGTTTCCCTCCTATTCTCTCTAATATTAACATTTTAGCTGACTCAGGAATTTAGTCTGTTTCAAATTAGACTTGATGTTTAATGTGCTCCCAGGTGAAGCTGTAGACTGGCTTTCCCCTAGCATTTCAGGGTACAAGCAATAGTACAAATGGAGGCCATTATAGTATATGGCTAAATACTAAATATTTGAATGTTATAAATTAAGCTTAAAAAAATGTTAAATAAAAAGTGCTCTTGGGCCGGCCGAGTGGAGTGATGGTTAAGAACTGGCTTGGGACCCCAGAGGGCCCCAGTTCGGATCCCACATATGAGGGCCAGTGACACTGCCCTCTACAGCTAAGATGCTGAAAAATAGCTCAACCTGGAGCTGGGCTGCCGTGAGTCGCCGGCGATGGCATAGGCTGCAGCCCCTGTGGCAGTGGGTTGCCATGGGCTACCGTATGTAGCCAGCAGCCGCAGTGAGCGGCCATCCAGAAGCCGGCGACTGATCTGCCTCGCCCGGGAAGAGCACAGTGATGGTGCCAACTTGGGCCAGTGAAGCAACATCCTCCACAACTAGACTGAAGAACAAAAGGACAGCAACTTGTCTGTTCCCCTTTCCCCAATTCCCCAATGCTGTTCCCATCCCCCCAATTCCCCAATAAAAATCTTAAAAAAAATGTGCTCTTACCTCCTGATTTGACAAATACATGTTTAAAATTATTGAGAAGGAAGGTTTGAATTTAGTATTCTCAGACTCCTGAGAATCCTATACCAAAATGCGATGACCAAGGAAGAACTGATTCCAGTGCTTAACCCTTGCTCCTTGCCCTGCTTGTCTTTTTCTGCTCACCCTTGATTCTGTTTCATACTATGAGGTGCCTTGTGTACATATATGTAGACACCGGGCCTGCACATTTACGCAAAGTCTATTGCACCTGTAAACAGCTGCTCCTAGCCCACTCCCTGGACGTAGGGTTGCACATACTGGAGGTACAGTATTTGCTGGAGGTGATGGGCCAGGAGAAGAGGGCTGCTCAATCACTGGAAGCAGGTATGGGACCATCTGGGCAGGGAATTCTGAGATCCTAGAACTCAGCAAAGCTAGAACTTGATCTATAAAGGGAGTCATGGGCTCTGGGTGGACACATCCTTCTGTATTGATTTAGCATCTAAAAACATTAGGGGGAAAAAAAAGACTAAACTCTAGAACATGAGATTTAGGTATGCCAAACTGTAGAGAATCCTGATGTAGGACAGATAAGTATTCTTGAATAAACCTGCTCAAATGCCTTGAGTTTATTGCCTTAGTTTTGTCATTAAGAAAATTTGAGACTAAATCAATTTTTATGGAATCACTGGAAATATCAGCTGGGTGCTAGCCTAACCTTGGTTCTAAAAGGTGTGGCTATTAAGTGGTTGTGATCTTGAAGCAATGAGGTACTCAATATAACAAATCATGTCTAGGATATGTTTGAAAATGTGTTCCAAAATTTCAAGCTTAAAGAGGCATAAAAAGAAATAAAAAGTTATCAAACAGACAATTTTGCAGTTAAGGAAACAGTCTCTAGGAAGTGCATTTTAAGGTAATTTTTGTATACTTTCTATGCAAAGGAATGCGTGATGGAACATTGAACAAACTCTGGGAAAACTTCAAATCCTAGCTCTCTGCCATCTACTCTGTTTTAAAGATTGTTATTACATACTATGGTGAAATCAAAATAGGTCTACTCTTTTCTTGAAACAGTTATTGGAAAGTTTACATTTGTTAAATAAGTGAATTAATGAATGGATTAATACATTTTTTAAATTAGTATTTTGATCATAGATACTGTGTGCATACAAACTTTAATTCTTTCCCCCTTTCCTCTCCCTTCCCTCTCCCTTCTTTCCTTCCTTCCTGCCTTCCTGCCTTCCTGTCTTCCTGTCTTCCATCTTTAATCAAATTTTGGTCGTGCTGTGTATATGTTGTTTCTTTTCATTTAAGCTAATATTAATAAATTTTTATATTATTTTAAAACACAACCCATAATACAGTTGTATCATAATTGATGTAACTGTTCACCTATTATTGGATATTAACTTAGCCTGCATTGTTCTATAATCATTTGTGGGACATTTTTAGACTTGATATTTGTTCCTCTCTCCAGTTCTCCTGGGATAAATTAGTAAGCGTAAATATTGGGTCAAAGTGTGAATATTTTAAGCCCCCCAACATATTGAAAAAGACCTTTCTGAATCGTGGCACATTTTAAAAGCTTTATAGGAGAGCATAAGAATGTTTTGTAATTTCATCCTTACCAACAGTATGCATTAAAAAATATTTACCAATCTGATAGGTAAAATCGATACCCTGTTTTTTTAATTGATTTTCTCTTATATTAATTTATTCAGTATTAACTTACTAACTTATTAAAATATTTTGAAAGGGTACTCATTGTAGAGTCTGTATTTGGAAATGGATATGTTGATATAGGTCAAAATAATTACATCTCCTTCCAGATATAAAAATAGATATAATATGGCACAAATGTTAACTGGAGGATCCACCTTAAGAAATTATCAATTTGTAATTTAATAATCAGTATCAAAATGACATTCATAAAGGAATCTATCTATGTGCAAGTTACCAAAGCATGAATCTTTCTGCAAATCAACATACTCACATTGTAAAGGCTGAACGTCAAGAAAATTTAAAGCATTTGCAGCTGTGAAGCTGGAAAATAGAAAATGTGTGGCAACCAGGTTGACAGGTGTCAGAGAGCACCTTATGAAAGTCCAGATATATTGCTCCAAACTAATAAAGGAAGTAGGATATAGCATCCCTTCAACAGGTTCACTGTAGTTTCTAAGAAGGAGGGAGAGCACTGTAGTTTCTAAGAAGGAGGGAGAGAGGGAACAATGAAAAGAATTGGAGGTAAACATGTATATACATCAGTGTTTAATGATGCCAAGGTTATAGTTTTTAAATTATAGATATCTGCTTCTAACACGAAACAAAGGTATATGTGTATGCCTGGGGATGTGGAAGGGGCGCAGAGTGTTAAGAGGCCCAGGTCATGATTAATGTCTCTGTCTAGTGGGCATGCCACCCCTTCAAAATAGCCGGCGCTGTTACTAGACCATGATTAACCTGTACGGCAACAGAAAAATAGACTTGTACCACATTGCACTCTATCATTCCCAGATGCCATTTTTCAGGAGGCGCCATAGGAAAAATGACACTTCATCATGGGTGGGTGGGTAAATAGGGATCGGGGTAGAGGTGGAAGGTATAGATTTATAAATATCAACACTATTCGTGAGATCTCTATTTTATCTATTTTGTTTCACATTGGATTCTATGTTTTTGTATATAATATAAAGCTTTTTTTTTTAAATGAAGAATGGGATTTAGCTTATTTTAAACAGAAGATTTAACTCTGATGATAAAAGAAATACCAGACTCGTAAGCCTAGAGGTGTCCTAAAAACATTTTTAGACTTCTTTTATGTTTGTGAAAAATATTCCACAGGGGAAATAATGGAAAGGAACAAATATATTATGGTAACATGGAAGGAACTTAATCCTTGTCTTTTTAAAAAATATTAATCATAATCATCACTTAAGTTTAATTGAGCACAAACCATGTGCACAACACTATGCTATGCATTAAAAACAGATAAACTGATGATACAATCCATGGTGCTCAAGGGATTTATAAGCTCTTTAGAGCATCCAGGCAGAGTATAAATAAATAAATTGCAATAAAAGGAAGCCAAGGCTCAGTGCCAGGTGATTTCTACAGACAATAAGGGTATCTGGGCCATAGCCAACAGTGCT
>NW_017732073.1:427477-437924 GCF_001890085.2 Hipposideros armiger | reverse complement strand
ATATATATATATATATATATATATATATATATATATAATTTACCGTTGCCATAGGTTATTGGATACTTTATGAAATACAGATGCACACACCATTGATAAAATAAATCTCAAGGGTACTATAGGGGAAAAATAAAATCTGATACTGTACCTGTCAGATCATAAATCAGAGAGAGAAATTTCAGTAGAGAGCAAATGTTACAAATCTACAAAGCCCAGTGCTTCTCTCGAGGTCGAAGTAACAGGTAGCACCATGACTGCTGTTCTTTCCTAGTAATATTTAGAGTCAGTTCCTGGAATTATCCAGGGATTGGCTACTGGTAGAGCTCATTTTAAAGGTATCTAGGTACAATATTGTCCTTTCCGTTCAGAATCCAGACTTTTGGTAACAGCAACTACCAAGACCATAGCCATATCTACCCAAGCTCTAATTTTTAAAATTATTGTTGACTATTTTCTTTTTTACACCCCAGTCAATTCTTGTCACCCCTATTTTTTTTTTTACAGGAACTCTACTGTTGGGTTATTTTATCTTATAATGTATCTCATTGCTATATTTTAATTAATAATCATTGTCTAGTTCAGGCCATTCATTATTCCCTCATAGCTGGACTTTGGTCTCCTAATTTGGTAGCCTTTCACCCATTACTTAATCCTGCAAAATGCTTGAAAACTAATCTCCTAAAAAGCTGCTTTAATTATGCCTCTCTTTCCCTTCCTTTTTCTTGCTTAACAAGCTTCCACATTTTCCAGTGAACAATTTTTAATGGTTTCAATAATAATATAATCTTTCCCTCCAGCAAAGTATTGTTTTTATCATTCTTATGACATTGAACAGAATCGTGCCTTGAAGTCACTTCTATTCTCTTTTTTTCCTATAGTGTGATTGCTAGTTGAGGCTACAGGTTTTGTCCTACCCATCTTTGCATACTGCATTGTTACCTAGGGTGTAGACACACAAAAGAGTTCAGTACACTAAAATAGATTAACCCCTGTTGAAACAACACATCTGTTTCTTGGGGCTGCCATAACAAAGTGCCACTAACTGGGAGGCTTAAACAACAGGAAGGTTTTGTCTCACAATTCTGGAGGCTAGAAGGCCAAGATCAAGGTGCCAGTTGGCGAGCTTGGATCCTTCACAGGGCTATGAAGATAGATCTGTTCCATGTCTCTCTCCTAGCTTCTGGTGGTTTTCCGGCCATTTTTGGCATTCCTTGTCTTGTTGCAGCAATTCCAGCATTCACATGGCATTCATACTCTCTCTGTTTTTGAGTCTACTTTCTGCCTTTTTCTAAGCACATCGTCATATTGGCTTAGGGCTCACCCTAATGAACTCATCTGCAAAGACCCTATTTCATAATCAAGTATGGAGTTAAGACTTCAACATCTTTTCAGGAGACATAATTCAACCCATAACAAACAGTAATATATCACCTTAATGTGGACTACGGAGGATTTTTTTTTAGACAATTGGTTTGTAGGTACTTACTTGATTATGTCGCTATCCTTCTATTCCTGAAAGAGTTCATTTCATCCTATAAGCTGCACATAGAATGTGTAACTTTTTGGATCCTTCCACTTCCTGTTTAAATATAGTTTTGTATAGATTCAGAGCCCTTGATATCAAATTCCAATCCTGTTCTTTCACAATAGCAGTTTGGGTTAGGAGGCCCTGATAAAATACTGAAGTATTTCCAAGTGACACACTGTACATTTGTTTATGTTCCAGTTAGCTGGGTTCATTGGTCTGCATTATTATCTAATCACATTACTATACAATATTGCAAAGTAGAAATCTGCATAAGCTTTCCATGATTGGTCATCATAGAAAATAGAATCTTGATTTGCTATGGTTCCAGATGGTGGTTTGCTTATAATAGTTTAGATTTAATTATGATCATTATAAACTAAGTGAAGCTAAATTATACTATCTTAGAGAGAATTTTCATGTCATTTGCAACCATGGGCTCGTCTTGCAGAAGGCATGTTGTTATCCATTGTAGAGGCAGGAATAGGTTATTATCACTATGACATTCTTTGAATGCTGCCATTCTCTTTACCATAAAGAATTAATCCTTAATATTTGCATGTCCCGATTTTGAATGTTATTTATTTGCTATTCATTTTTTGAACACATTCAAGTAGAATATTGTTTCAATGTTGAGAAGCCTGCTCTCCAGGAACATGACAGATATGTTGACATTATTACTAACATCATCAATTTGTTTTGAGAAAATATTTCAATGTACATTTGTGTAAAATATCCCTAGTTTTTTAAATTATTTATTGGCAGATGTAAATTCAGTATCCAATATTTTACGTTAGCTGTCCAGAACCTAGCTCTGTACGGCTTACAGAACATTTATTTTTACTACCTAAGTCATAAAAGTTGTTTTCCATATCTTCAGTCAAACTTAACTACAGGCAAGAAGAAGTGGAAAAATTGCCTGTCACATTATTCATGGGCTGGACCAAGATACTGTAATACCATGGCCCACTAAGCTAATTTAGAAGAAAAAATGGAAAGAGGTTTTTAAAAGATGGCATTTATATGTAATATATGTGGAAGATTTTAGGGTTTTGACAGTTTGAGATTGTATCCTCTTTAGAGAGAATACGTAATGACTTTTATTTCTTTTGAAATATGCATACCTTCTTGAAGGTAACTTTCAACTCTCATTAGCAATTTTCAAAGCAAGCTTCCCATCTCTGAAAGCAAGGGGTACAACATGCCTGAACTTTGAATAGATTGACTGTTTACTTATCAACAATTCAGTCATTTCCCCTCTTGTTTGAAACTTTCACTTCATTAATTTGTGAGGGAAAAAAACCTACCATTGACATAAAAGTTGAGTTTTAACTGTTATATCTATTAGTCTCATACCTAGTCAGCATTGTAAGAGTATATATATATATATACACACTATATATACGCATGTATATATTTCTTGGTAAACTACAGAATGCTCTTAAGATCTGTTAGTGAGGATGAGTTTGTGAATAAGAGTGTGCCTTTTGGAGTCAGGCTTCTCTGGAGTTGAATCCTACCCTTTTTTCTTATTTGTTTGCAACCTTTTACAAGTTAATATCTTAAAGTTATGATTTCCTCGTCTATAAAGTGAGAACTATAATAATACTTGCCTCATGATTACATTGAGTGTTATGTCAGGGTTTTGACACTTTGTGCCAGATAACTCCTTGTTGTAGAGGGCTGTCCTGTGCTTTGAAGGATATTTAGCGACATCTCTGGCTTCTGTTAGATGCCAGTATAGGTGTGGCATCCCAAAATGTTTCCAGATGTTGCTAAATACCACCTAGAGGGCAAAATCGCTCCCAGGTGGAAATCACTAAATTACATGAGTTTTCAGTGTCTATATTTATAGAGAGAAAGGTTTGCACAGTTACTGGCACATAATAAGTGCTCAGTAAACATTAGCTATGATTATCATATAAGAGAGAAGCATTTATAATATCTTCTCTAAAGAGCCTTACTCTTAAAGAACAGGATCACTATCTCTATTCACTCTATGCATACACAAGTGTATATACTCGTAAGTATATATCTAAATACATGTGCATATGTGCTTATATGTGTAAATGTTTATTATCTACTTTCCAACTATTATTCAAAGTAATAATGGGCATAGCAAAATAGCAATATCTACAAATAACCATCAAGCCTCATTTTTTTATACTCTTTGCCACTAAATCGTTTATAAATTACCAAAACTTTGCAAAAGAGATAGACTTAAATTTATCTTTCTACTATGTGACCCTATAACAGTAAAATACACACAGAGGAAATGTGTGTATTTTGAACAATACAGTGAAAATATAGTTATCTATTATACAATATTATCAGTATTATGACCAGTAAGGATTGTTGGTTTTTTTTTTCTCTAAAACCACAATTGGGTCCAAACATATCCTAAGATATATTTTTAAATGCTACTTGAGTCCAAAAAGCCTAAAACATGAAACACTGAAAGCCAAAAATGAGGAGCAAAGCATGAAAATGTAAAACCTGGATCAGGTAATTCCATTTTCTTAATGTTAATAATAATAATATTATTATAATACCTTGATCTGTTTGGTTTTTGTATACTCCAAGGGCTTTCTTTTCTTGTCTCAGATAATTACCTCAGCTGTGCTATTTAGGTAGGGGTTATTTTGACCTTGTTATAGACAAGGGGACAGAGACAGAGGACATGCTCCTATTAAGTGACAGATACAGGACAAATATGACTCAACGTATAAAAGTTTCCCCATTACCCCACAGTTCTTCAAATGTTTAAGCACAATTTCTGCTACAATAGCAAATTGCTATTCTGAAAAACACGCACGATGTTCTCACTGGCAGAGCCTTTTTTCTGTATCTACCTTTTTTTTTTTTTTCTCACTGTTTTAAGTTACTTAATCCTTCACAGTGCACTCAAGGGTTATTCTCTCGACCAGGCTTTGGTATGCTTTTAGTACATGACTCTACGTGAATTGTACTCTTAAATGTTCCCCTGGACACTCCTTCTCATTTACTTGAGTTTTGTAGTTAGAGCACAATGACATTGTTAAGGTTAATGACTCAGTGTTTTACAACTTGAAGCGCATTTGAGGTTAAATTGATTGTTTGGATCATTTTATTCAACAACGTGAGGGCCTTGAGTGCAGGTTTTACTTACTTCCTTTAAGGAACATCTTTGTTACATCCTTAATGCTGTGATATCAATAGTAATAATATATCGGTGAGCCTAGCACTGCTCTAACAGTGTTTTTGAAATGCTGGCTATAAAAATTACTGCTTATGAATTTGCATTGGCATTTAGGTGCTATATGATAACACATTTATTAAGAATGTTATGTATGCTCACATGCAATCCTGTCACATAGAAATCATTATTAATTCTATCCCAGTGACAGTATTGATTATCAGAGGTTCAGCCTCTTGGCCAAGGTTGCACAACTACTAACTGGAAATAATATAATAATAATGGTTGTACAATTACTAACTTGAAATAATATAATAATAATGATAATAATAATAATAATCTATAGAGTGCCTACTATGTATCAGGTATTATGTGAAACGCCGTTATGGCCATGTAAATAAATATTAGAAGGAATATGAAGCCAGGCGGCCTGGTTTCAGAGTTCATCCCCTGAACCTTCATCCTGCACTACCTCCCTCTACTTCACGCACAGAGCTGGACCTTGAGCCAAGTCCTCCAGGTTCTTCTGCCTCCAGTTTGTTCAATTGCCTGCTTCCTGCATTCTAAGATCTTATGTTGATTAACCATTATATACTAGTTTCTCAAAACCTTGATGTATAAAAAAACAAAAAAATAAAAAATAAATATTTTATGTTGCTTCTCACTGGGAAATACATGTTTTATTTAGCTGTGTATCTCCATTGCTTAGTGAACTGGATAAGGCAGTAAATGCTAAAAATTAACCTATTATTCCCAATTTGTACATTAGCAGGAAAGTTCAAAAACATCTGTGTGTTATTCCAAGTAAATGGCTTAGTTATGGACATTTTTATACACCATGTTAGCGCAGTACTCAAATTTTTTGTGCAAGTGGAAAAGTGTGCCCAGACCTTTAGGCACACCTGAAATTTCACAACATAGGAAGTTTTCTTATCTTAAAAACATGTAAGGCAGGTCCTTTTTCTAGTAGTCCTATTCTAATAAATTATCCCTAAAATGTTTTGTTATTATCACATGAATAATAAAGAACCCAAAAGCTTTCAAATATTGAAAATAAACATGCTAACAAAGTGAGATGAAAAGCATAATATCTACAAAGGGATGAGAATAAGACTGACGTCAGAATTCTCATCAGCAACTCAGGGTTGTAGCAGAAAATGGGAAAATGCCTGTAATTTTTAGAGAAAATGATTTTCAACCTGGAATTCTAAAGTTTATCATCAATGGTGCAAACAGATTCAAGTCCTGTCTGTTGCATGGGCTCACAAAGCTTACCTCTCATGTATGTGTTCTTAGAAAATTACTTTAAGAGGTTACTCAACAAAATAAGGAGAAAATAAGTAAAACAATGATATGGGATCCAGGAAATAGTGACTCTGATTCAAAAAAGCAAACGTTCTAATTAGAAGCAGGAGGACAGGGGCATCTGGGAGGGTACAAAGAAAAAAAAAAGTGTTTCCTAGAAACCCTAAGTAAACCAAAAATTCATATAAGAAAGTTATAGTTCAAATATGAAATGTTCAGCTTAAGATAGAGTATGCAATAGGTGCACTTTAAGAATGTATTTCCGACAATGGATGGAGCAAGTAATAAGCTGACAGATATTTGGAATATCATGAAGACAAAAAATGTTTCTTTCCTCAATAAGGAGGAGGGAAAAGAAACCAATTGTCAGAAATTCTATAGGAAAAAGAAAACAAAAACCAAAACCAAAGATAAAGCATGATCACAATATGAAGCTGAGTAAAGTGTATATTACTGTATTTCCCCATGTATAAGACGCACCTTTTTGGGGCCCAAAATTTGAAAAAAAATGTATTACATAAAGTTATTGAACTCAACTTTTATTCATCATATAATTCATACAACTCCTCATCACTGTAAAAAATATATACAACCACTGTATAAGACGCACCCAGTTTTTAGAGCCCAACTTTCTTAAAAAAGGGTGCATCTTATATATGGGGAAATACAGTAATTCTGATCAATCAATAAGAAAGATAATCTGTATGAATATTATTTTTGAGTGAAATGGGGTTAAGTGTCTTATTGGTCAGAAACATATGTAATACTGACAGCCTGTTTGGCTCTCCAGTAAACAATTGTTATGTAGTCAAAATGTTATACATATTGTTTATTGGTTTTCAACTTTAGAATAAACCTATATACAAATAATGTAATTACGGTCATACAATAAATGTAAATAATAGGATTCTTGTCAATATAAAAGAAAAAGTAACACATGACAATTTCAGAGATGAATGAAGGCATTAATATATTAATTTTACATGGGGAGAAATACAATTAATAGTTGAACTAAATAGTTGGAACTAAAACAGATATTTAAGTATTTAAAAAATGTTAAAGATAAATATTATAAGATGTGCAGGAACTAAGAGTAGTGTTTAAACTATGGGGTAAAAGAGTAGGACATTGATGACTGTTTATGAACTAAATCCATCTTTATAGCACAATGTTAGTAGATTACTTTATTAATTTATAAATTAATAGAGAGTAGTAATAGCAAATGATTCAGGAAAATGGATAAAATCATTGGGAAAGCTAAAAACAGAAGCTAATATGGGTAATAAATAAAACTCTTTACTACTCTGATGGTATATGAGTAAATACAGTATAAAGAAGGAAAGGAGAAAGGGAGACAGGAATAAGGGAAGGGAGGAAGGGAGGAAGAAAGAAGAATAACTTAGTAACCAAGAGAAGGAAAATGATTTAGTCAAGTCGCAAAGCAGGAATTAGAAACCTGAGAGTAATTACTCAAGCACACCTCTCAAGCAAAGCTAGTACTCTAGGTTTTCTGATTCTTTGATAAATTATCTTGTCATTGATTGAGCAAAATCTGAAATTGAGAAACTTTGTGAATACCATCATGGAAGACAGAAAGAAAATATGGAAATGTATTCTTTGAATATATTCTGTTTCCAGTTAATGAAGGTAGAACATACATAATTTTACGCACTAACAATGTTTGTTTAGTAGTTTAGGCTTAATTTGGCCAAACTGGTATGTTTATTATGATGGTACTACCCATTATTGTATCTATAAATCAACATTATTATACAAAATTTAAGATAGTTGCCTTCCTTTAATACCACATTAATAAAAAATAACGTTTAGGTTAAACACTATTATCTAATTGTTTAATGGATGCAAACCTTAGGTCCATTTAAGTTGTGTAAGAGTAGGACAAAGTTATAGTCCATACTTCCTAATATTTAATTTTAAAAAATCAGGTATAGTATATACAATTTATAATTTTGAAAAGTTAAATAAGCTATATATAATATTAAGGATTTACACCAATATTTCTAATTATTATGAAGAATTATTTATATGATTCTCAGTTACATGTATGTCCCTGGCTAGGAAGAAAAGTTTAGAAAAATACAAATTGGTTTAAAAATATATATGTATATATTTACATAAAATTATATATATATATATATATGTATATATATATATACGCATTCACATATATATTTATATATATGTATATGAAGTCCTCAAGTCCCCAAGTCTCAAGACATTCAGCTTTAAATTTATGTACATATATATAATCTTAAGTTCTTAAAGAATTACATCTTATTGTGTAGCAGATGTTTCCTTTTCTAAGGAGAAAGCTATCACAGAGAAATATTAGATGAGCTCTGGGAGAGATTTCGAAAGTCTTAATATGTTAGTTTTTTCAAACTCAAAATCAATTCATTTTTCTGAGCATCCCTTACCCGTGTCTGTTCTTCAGTTGCCTTTTTTCCTACAAATGCAATTTAGTCTTAACCAAGCTTGAGCCAACTAACCAGACCATGTGTCATTGTATTATATTCTGTGACAAATGGACCTTATTTCATTTCAAAGAGTTTGAACTTGAAATCACTCCCATTTGTTTTAAAGCAAATGCTTTTCCTCCTGTCAACCATTGCCTAATTTAAACCTCCCATCTGCATTTCTAATTACAATACAGAAAAATCTGTGTTGAACAAAGAGTTGTGTTTTTCTTTTTCTTCTCCCTTTTAGGAGGGACAATGTTAGGCATATGGCTAAATGAAGGATGGTATTTTCATTTCACATCTTAAAGAAGCCTTCTAATCATTCTTTTATTGATTTTATAAGGTACCTAAAGTATGCTTTTAAAGTTTGCATAACCATTTATAATGTTTTTAAAAAATTAAAATTGAAATAATAGCATAACAGTATTTAATATAAAAATGTAACACAGACACACACACACAAAAGGTGTTACAATTAAGTTCACAAACTCATCCTAGAAAAAGTGCTACATTCCTCATTGCTGAATATCACTAGAGTCACCTTCAAAGTACTCCCCTTGGAAAGCTATGCGCCAACCCAGTACCTAGTCCACCATTCAAAGCAATTTTGGAACTCTCCCTGAAATGGCCATCAGAGCTGTCATTGTACTATCCTTGATGTCCTGAATGTCATCAAAATGTCTTCCTTTCAATATATTCTTTATCTTCGGGTAAAGAAAGAAGTCATTGGGGACCAGATCAGGTGAGTAGGGAGGGTGTTCCAACACAGTTATTTGTTTACTGGCTAAAAACTCCCTCATAGGCAGTGCTGTGTGAGCTGTGCATTATCATGATGCAAGAGCCATGAATTGTTGGTGAAAAGTTAAGGTCGTTTTTGTCTTTTTCACTCAGCCTTTTCAGCACTTCCAAATAGTAAATTTGTGTGACTGTTTGTCCAGTTGGTACAAGTTCATAATGAATAATCCCTCTGATATCAAAAAAGGTTAGCAACATCATTTTGACTCGATTTGGACTGACAGACCTTTTTTGGTTGTGGAGAATTGGCTGACTTCCATTATACACATTTTGATGCTTTATTTCAGGGTCATATCAGTACACCAGTGTTTCATCACCAGTGATAACACGGCCCAAAACATCATCTTGTCTCTCCAAAAGGTCTTGGCAAACTTCGACTCTCCTTTGCTTTTGTTCATCATTGAGCTCCTCCGGGACCATTTTTGCACACACTTTTCTCATGCCATATTTTCAGTTAAATTTTCCTGTTTCTCTATCGATGTTTACTTGGTCTTCTATGCTTCTCACAGTCAGCTGTTGACTTTGACATACAATTTGAGGAATTTTTGCAATGTTTTCATCAGTTCTGCTCATTACTGGCCGCCCTGACCTCTCTTCATCAGTGACACATTCTCTCTTCTCAGAAAAAACATTTCATCCATTTGTACACAGCCATTTTCTTCATGGCATTATCCCCATAAACTTGGACTAATATGTCCCTGATTTCACTTCCACTCTTGCCAAGTTTCACAAGAAATTCAATGTTTGTTTGTTCCTCTAATGCAAGCTCAGACATTCTTGTGATAGCACACAAAAACACACAACAACAATAATGAATGTCATTCAGCAAGACAAGGCCACACATCGACATGACTACAGGTGTGCGACACTGATATATCAAGGTTATGAAAACTTACCAAGCTGTTTGTACAGTGCTGCCAACGGAAGTACATGGTGGCAAGTTCGCGAACTTAGTTGTGAGTCCTCCGTGTGTGTGTGTGTGTGTGTGTGTGTGTGTGTGTGTGTACTGGAGGTGCCGAAAAAAAAGCCAAGGGTGCCAAAAAAATGTATACACATTTTAAGAGATGGTCAACATTGCTCAAGCAGTTCACTGTAATCACAAATGTCTGGACGCTGAAGATAACCACTTTGAGCACCTCTTGTAATTGCAGAAGTCAAACGTGACTT
>NW_017732073.1:409190-426426 GCF_001890085.2 Hipposideros armiger | reverse complement strand
ATTTTTCTCCAGTACAAGAACCATTAAAAGTTTAGGTTCTGCATTTCATTATGCTTTTTGGTCTCATTAATCTGGAACATTTACACATCACTTAATTGTTGGTTTTGTTTTGTTTGTTTTACATTGAAAAGATGTTTTATTGTGGTAAAATACTCATAACATGAAATTTATCATCTTATGTATTTTTAAGTGTATAGTTTAGTGATATTAAATGCAATCATATTGTTGTGCAACCATCACCATCATCCATCTCCATAATGCTTTTCACCCTTTGAAACTGAAACTCTACACCCATTAAACAGTAGAGCACCCCACTCTGCTTTCCCCTTTTGCCCTGACAACCACCATTGTGTTTTTTCTCTATGATTTTTTTTGTCATTGAAAAATATATTATTTTTTTATTTATTAAATTTCTTGGGGTGACATCGGTTAATACAATTATATAGGCTTCAAGTGTACAAGTCTGCAATACATCATCTATATATTGCATTGTGTCTCTATGACTTTCACTAGTTTAGGAACCTCATAAAAGTGGAATCGTGCCATCTTTTTCTGATTGGCATATTTCACTAAAAACAATGCCTCAAGATTTATCCATGTTGTAGCATATGTCAGCATTTCCTGCCATTTTAAAGGCTGAATCATATTCTATTTATGTATATACCACATCTTTTTTATTCATCCACCTACGGACATGAGTCGTTTCCATGTTTTAGCTATTGTAAAGCTGCTATGA
This sequence comes from Hipposideros armiger, assembly GCF_001890085.2. NCBI lineage: Eukaryota > Metazoa > Chordata > Mammalia > Chiroptera > Hipposideridae > Hipposideros > Hipposideros armiger. The sequence goes on along the minus strand of NW_017732073.1, from coordinate 425,690 downwards.
GCATGAGCATTTCTCTTCAAGACCCCACTTTCAATTATATTTGAATTATGCCTAGAAATAAAATTGTTGGATTGTATGGTAATTCTATTTTTAACTTTTTGAGGAATCTCCATAGTGTTTTCCACAGCTGTACCATCTTACATTCTTGGAGTTCATAGGGTTCATTTTTTCTACACTGCACATTGTTCACCTTTTCCACATTCTCACCAACCCTTGTTATTATTGTTATTTTTTTATAGTAGCCATCCTACTACATGTGATATGGTAGCTTGTTGTAATTTATTTTTCATCTTTTATGACATTGAAACTTTTGAAACATACAGTCTTTCTTTCCCTCCACCCTACTGTTTTCAATAACATGTTCCTCATTCTGGGTTTGTCTGATACTTCCTTATAATTAAGTTAAATTGAGTTATATATTCCTAGGTTAACTTTTATGTGCTTGATGCATAGGGTTTGATTCTTTATATAATAAGGTGAAATTAAAATATTTTAAGCATGGAAACATCATCATCAGATCTGCATTTTAGAAAGGTGATCCCAGGCGTGAAATAGCAGAGAGACGAGAATCATGAAGACCAGTTAGAAGGCTACTGCAATGATCCACTCAGGAGAGAATGAAGGTGGACCTAAAGGAGTGATGATGAGACTATTGTGTCAGCATTGGTTCACATGATTCATACAGTTTTCTGGAAAAGCCATGGTTTAGACAGGCTTTCAGGTTCTGCATATACATACTGAGATGGAGCTAAGTAAAAGATCCCCAAATCATGAAATCATTTCTTCTCCTCAGTACTCTCTTAAGGAGTAAGTAACCCCTTCCCTTTCGTGCTATTCTCCAAACTCGTACAAGAATCAGCAGAGATGTGATGCTCATCATCTACTTGTGACTTCCGTGCCACTCGAGCCTTTGCTCATTCCTTCCTCCTCCTTCAGTTCAGACCCTTTAGTGTCCTGCTTTCTAAGTTTCTGTTCAGGGGCCTGACATGAGTCATTTGTGCTACTCTATAGAAATTCTGTGAGAATAATTTTTTAGTTAATGTATTTGTCAAATCCACATTTGTTTGCTAAGCCTTCACTTCTAGGTGTGGATAGGGAAGGTTTTATTCCCATTAAAAATAAATTGGATGCATCAGTAGGAAGTAGGGAAATCTTCTTGAAGAAATTATGCTATGCATGAATATATAATGCAGAATGAAGATTTTACTACTGTAACTTGGTTGGTCAGAATAAAGGTGATTCAAATTCACAGGGAGGCAAAAACCAGGGTCATTTGCCTTCTACTCCAATCTTAGCATAGTTCTGATTGCTGCTTTACCCAAACTCCTTTTCTCTAACCTTCATTTGCTCCCCCGCCTGAGAAAACCTAAGAGATATGTTGCGTGCTTTTCACCTTTGTCGTACAATGAATTATAATTGTACGCTATAGCCTTCCACTTTGATACTATGGAACAGTTAGTCATATCCTATATTATCTCTATATTTTATAATAAATTACTGAATTACAAAGCTTATCACTAGAGCATATCTTCAACGTGAACAAAAGCCTTGTTCTCTTCAGAGTGATGCCTTATAGTTCAGCATCTCTTGGTGTGAGAGAACCCAGAGGAAATTTTTCCCTCCCAAGGCTGGCCAGGCAGAGTGCTTAAACCCACAACCACATTCTCTAAGCCAGGAGCGTAGACATCTAATCCTCTCAGCAAGTTTTATCAACTGTTCCTTACACTGCCACTATATTTTATGTATCCTGAAGGGACAAAGGGAACAGGCTGAAGAGGAACAGAACAGAAAAAAATAAAAATAAAAAAAAGCCTTGCAGCTCCAAAGGGTGTTGAGATATTTCTTTTTAAAGTGCCAAAGGATTTAAATCTGAAAAAGAACTCCTCAGAATACAGATGAATATTTCATGCCCCAGCACATTGGTTAGAAGCAGGTACCATATCTAAGAATTCAGTGAGGGTTTCTGGATAGAAAAGCAAAACCACTGGAGGAGAAATCCTAATGTTTGGAATACAAGGGAATATTGGTTTCCCTTTTCAGATGGTCCGAGCACGGTCAGAGTAACTGGAAAATATCCTTTTTCTTACACAAAGATGTTGCTGCTGGGATGTCAGAAAAGAACTGAGAGGTTCAGGGATTAATAAAAAGAGAATTTATTTTCTTTTTTCGTCACATTTCGTGATAAAAATATGTTCCTTCAATGTAAATTCAGCTGAAATATTCATGATATTTGAGAAATAACATTGCAGAGCATGTTACTGCTGAAACCACTGCATGTTCACTAGAATGTCTCCCTGGTAGTGCAAGGCGTTCTGACACATAGGTCTGGTTGCCACCATCTGTAAACCCCAGGCCTGCCTTAAGATACATGGATGGATGTGTTGAATTGGTTCTTAATCCTTTCTACAGTTTGGCTCCACTTAACACAAACAGAATAGCATAGGGGAAATCTGGCACACTTCCATTCCTTTCTCCTGGTTTTGTTTCTCTAGCTCAAATGTCAGAGAAGACCAAAGCAATTTCAGGTCACCACTTGCTTTCTCTGGAAACAAGTAGGTGGGCAGGGATGCTGAAATTTCAGCAGCATGTCTGGCCGGCTATGGTGATTTTTCTGGACCGGTGTATATCCTTAACATACAATTTAACAAGCAATTGAGTTGTTGATGTGGGTTTTTTTTTGTTTGTTTGTTGTTTTTTTTTTTTTTTAATGTCTTTCATGCCACATCAAATGGGGAGAAAAGAGAAGAAGACCACAAAAACTATTGAATTGCAGCTCACTCTGTGACTATAAAACGGAATTACACAGAGGAGAAGAAGCAGGTATATTGTGAAGTGTGGCTTCTTTTATGAGCATGAGGAAAATTCTGACTTTAAGCCAAATGTGTTTCAGATGAGAGTTCCACAAAAACTTAGTCCATGTATTTTCTCAACTCAAGTGTTTTTATTTATGAAAAATAATGCATGCACGTTGTTGAGAAAATGGAAAACAAATAATATTATAAAGAGAAAAAAGTCATCTATAATCCTATATCCATTGTTAAATTGTATTGTATTTTGTCGGATGTTTTCTCAGTATTTTACATAGAGGATAGTCGTATGTATTTAAATTATAATTATGCTTTCCCCTTTCACTCTGTTAAATTAAAGCATTTTTGTTGCTGTTAAAAAGTTTCATCTACTCATAATTTGAGAAAGGATCACATGTGTGTACTCCTTGATAGATTCACATATATAAACCAAATAGAACCTCATCTCTATTTTGTTTCGGTAAAGGCAATAGAGTCTATAGAAATTGAGGGTTCAACACATTATTTACTAGTTTTGGTATGAGTTCCTCCTGAGGGTAAGTAAAAGTCCTTTGAAATGCTATAAAGTCAGCTAACAGCTGCCATGTAGCTCAATTTGTAATAAACTAGTATCTATTAAAAACCTCTGATTATGCCTTTCATCTCCATCACACCTCCAAAAGATAGAAGTCGACTCCCAATAATAGGCATTTTGTTAAAACATGTCTTTTAAGGTCAATCTTATTCTAATTTAATTGTTCTGGAGGGGGCCCAGCCATCAGTGACTTTTTAATAACTTTTTGCAGATAGTATTGAGAAATAGTGGTTAGAGTCAGAGGAACAGGTGATATGGTCTAAAACCTGAGAATTTTAGAATTTAGAGAGAAAGTTGCCCAACAAAAATTGGAAATTAGGGCTGGCCGAGTGGGGTGTTGGTTAAGAGCTGGCTTGGGACGCCAGAAGGCCCCGGTTCGGATCCCACATATGAGGGCCAGTGATACTGCCCTCTACAGCTAAGATGCTGAACAACAGCTCAACCTGGAACTGGGCTGCCGTGAGTTGCCAGCGACAGCGTAGGCTGCAAGACCTGCTCCAGTGGGTTACCATGGGCTACTGTGTGTAGCCAGCAGCCAGCGTGAGCCGCCAGCAGCCACCATGAGTGGCCGTCCAGAAGCCGGTGACTGATCTGCCTCTCCTGGTAAGAGCGCAATGATGGTGCCAACTTGGGCCAGTGAAACAACGTCCTCCACAACTAGACTGAAAAACAGAATGACAGCAACTTGTCTGTTCCCCTTCCCCGATTCCCTAATAAAATCTAAAAAAAAAAAAAATTGGAAATTAAAGTGCAATAATATTAAGAATTTTGTTAAGATCACCATTGTCAGTGGCAAAGCCTGGATTAGAATCTTACCTTTAGATCCCCATTGTTGCCAAAATGCACAGTCCCTTATGTGTCATATTCTGCAGGGTATTAATAGGTTTTTTGTTTGTTCATTTTTCATTTAACAGAAGACAGTACTTTGCAATTTCAGATTATGGGCTATGGGCTAATTTATTAAAATATTATTTTTATTAAAGGATTTTCCCTCTTAAACTCTTAAATAAGGTATATTAATTTCATTTTTTCCCAAAACCTACATTCCCTTTATATTTTTTTAAAATTATGGGATATATAATTTATTATAAGAAGTTTATTTGCAAAATAGTCCCTTTCCCAGTGCTTTACTTATTGAAAAGGAAATTCATTCTGTAAAGAGAAAGCCCCCAGTGTAGACACGAGATGCATTTTTGTTCTGCTTTTCTTTTCATCTTCTCTCCCAATGTTTCTCCTTCATGCTTGCACAGACTTTGGCGTACCCCTTGAATTCAAAATCAGACAATCCTGTACGGGTTTTTAGAGCAGTTGTGTAGGGGTGTGAAATTTGTCTTTTAAATATATCTTTTCAACACCGGTTTATATAATAATATTACAGGTTTTATAATGGATTAAATTCATGGAAATGCTAATGATCTTTTATTTTCCCATCATAGGTTAATAAAAGTCTGTTCTATACAAATTGCAAATTGCTTCCAGAGTGGTATCATAGTAAAAATAGCCAACATCAACATGTTGCCACTATGTCTAAATTAGATTTTATTTCTCTCAGTGAGTTTCATTATTTCTAAAATATTTACAAATCAAAACAAATGCTCCCATGTACCACTACCCCGTGATATCACCAGAATACATACACACACAAAAACAACCCTATTGACCCAAGCTCCATGGGACTTGCTTTCTCATGGGTAGTGAGGATTGTTTGTACTAAGCTGTTTTTCTGTGTTGAACCACTTTACCTTTGGACAGCAGTGCATGTTTCCAAGCTCGCTAAGTAGGATAAAAATGAAGACACAGAAAGGAAATATTTTCAGTGACAAGCCTATTAGCCCACATGAGGATTAAACTATGGCTTTCGCCTCCTTGTCACAGTCCATCAGAGCTAGCAGTTCGGGAAAAAACAAACAAAAAAAGCTGTGTAGTTTGGAACATTGTGAATAGTGAAAAGTGTGGGAAAAAAAGTTTCAAGGGCTTTCATATAACTAAAGACCTCTATTTCAAAATTAGGATAATTCCAGTAAAGGGTACATGGGGAAAGATACTCGCTGAAGAAAGTTACAATATGTCAAGTTAAAATATGTCCATATAACATTAACTTTATTAAAGAAATGGAGTACATTTATATGCTCATCTCCTTTATCTTTGTACACTGCATATGAATATGTGGATATTTGTTACTGGTATATGATTCTTCCACTTGAAGGAATACTGTTACCAGTAAGTACATTGCTAGAGTTAATGTTTCTACTATCTCAGCCTTTTTCTTTCTTCTTCCTTTCTTCCTTCCTTCCTTCCTTCCTTCCTTCCTTCCTTCCTTCCTTCCTTCCTTCCTTCCTTCTTTTCTTCCTTTCTTTCTTCCCTCATTAAAATGTGTGAAATTAGCAATGGACAAAAGGGTAGATGCTATACAGCACCGCTGAGAGAAAATTTACTTACACATTCCTTCACTCCCCCACCTCCCTTTCTACTGCAAGTCATGAGCCATTTTGTGTTGTGAATGATGAGTTTTGATGGGCAGCTTAGAAAACTTACATGGTGATATGGAATGGCTGGATGGTGACTGGAGTAAGCGCTGTTCCTGAAACGAGGGCCTTAGAGTCCATCTCTAGATGTCCCACTAACTAGTTCTCTTTTTACTGGGTGAATCAGTCACCTTCCTTATGCTACAGTTTCTTCCAATGTAAAAAGAGAGATTTACCTAATTTCTAATTTTGTCCCCGGTTCTGAAATAGATATGCTAAGGTTAAGATAGGCAGCTGAAAAATAATTTCTACATATTGTTAATAAATTTACATTTGTTGAGATTTTACTATCATTCATTAAACCATGTTAGGACATAACCATACATTTTCATTACCCCATTTCATTTAAACATGGGTAAACAGACGATCATCTAATGAAAGCAGATTTTTATCAGCTTTCCCTCTTAATAAATTAAAAAGTGAGAATTTTTCTACAAACAACATAAAATTGGATGATATGTCATTACAGAAGATGGATAATTATATGGATAAAGATTGAAATAATCATTGAACTGGATTACATATTTTGGGCATTATTGAATGCAACTGTTTAAAGAAAATTCTGTTACTGCATTCAGGCTAACATAGGAAAAGAGCTTTTATTTTCTACAAAGTAATCTATGAGAACTTGCTGTAAATAGATTTTATCTTCACATTGTGTTGGTAATAGTTTGTATTATTGAACTGTAATCATAAAAACATGTTGACAGTTTTAAAATAAAATACGACTTCTTTCATAGTTGTAACTGCTTTGTTTAACTAGTACCTTTTCCAGCATACACTCATAAAAACTGTAAAAATAATACTTAGTTTTCACTTTATAACCACATTGTGGCCAAGACATAATTTATAAAATTGGTAAATATATGTGGCTATGAGTTTCTGTTGTCTTTTCTAGAGTGAGTTATATACACAAACAATTTTGAGAAAAAAAAAATCTTTCAAGTACTATTCTTACGATAAAATCATAGAATGTTGGAACTGAGATACCACTGAAATAATCTAATCAAACTTCCTCCTTCCTTGTTTAAAACCTTAAAGATGTCTCCTGATTATCTTCAAGATAAAGTCTAAACCTCTTGATGGTGTATTAAGATTCTGAATGACCTCTCCTTACTTTATTTCCTTGCCACTGGCCAACTTGAAATTTTAGTTTACTAACATCAAACTCTTAGAGTATGCAGCTACAGAGCAGGAAATTTTTTTATCTGTCTGCTTTTTAGCATGTTTTTAAATTTTTCTGGAACTATGCTAACCTCCTTTCTCCTTGACTACATCTTATCTTTCAGGATTAAGCTCAGAAAGTATTTTACTCAGTATGTCTTCCCTGAATCCCCAATCTATCCTTTGAGACCAGCATCCTATGCATGCATCTGTTTTATCATTGACTTTAAGTAAAGCTTATTTCTTCACAAATGCATAAACAAACATGCACATATTTATATAACATATGTACATGTAAATCTTCTGTTACTGTAGACACACGTGTGTGCATATGTCTTTCCCTCTAAATTGTGTGCTTAAGTGAATTTCATCGTCATTTCTCTTTCCACAGACAAACATGCACACACACATATTTATATACATTTTTATGTATTTATACCTTCTTGTGTGTCTTCTCTTATTTGTCTGCTTCTCAGTGTCAATGACTGTATTTTATTCCTCTTTGTACATGGATAAGTATTAACATTTAGCTCAATAAACATTTGTTTAACTATTACAGATGAGGGGAGAAAGGATGAAAATATTTAAGACATTTACCCATGACCACACAAGTAGCTATGATCGTTTAGTCACACATCTTAAGGCCTTGTCTTCCTGCTTATTAGTCTTAGAATATATTATTATTATTTGCTATTTTGAGCTCTTAATCCTCAAACTATGCTTAAAAAAACCCTCCAAAATTGTTTGGACATTTTTAAATAATAGAAAAGCCACCTTTTCCTCATTTTTATGTATTTTTTATCATTTATGATTCTGATAAAGATTCAAAGATATGAAATTTAAATATATATATGTATTTATTAATGTATCTGAAGTTATATAAGCACTGGAGGTACAGTTTTATAAAATCCATTAATATAAGAATAATAAGTGTCAGCATTCATGGCGCAGTTGCTATGTGCCAGTTACTATTCTGTTTTGCTTGTTGTATTAACTCATTTAATTATTCTGAATAATAACATATAACTATTCATATAGGTATTATTAAAATATACCATAAATATTGGGTTGTCAGAAAAGCCATGACTCATGTTTGTGACAGAGGGCACTAGTTCATTTTTGGAAGTACTAGAGTCATTTACATCTATGTTATTGCTATGTCATTTGACAGCTGACAGTTCTAGCTTCATTTAAAAAAAATTGAGTGATTTGGTTGAGTTTTGGAGATTTTACAACAAGTTGAAGATGGAAGACCAAACTGTGCATTTTTGCCATATTTACTGTTTTACTTCCATAAGGGGAAGGACGTGCATCAAGCTTGTGAAAAGTTGCATAAAGTTTATGGTGACAATGCTCTACAAGGACGTCAGTGCCAACGCAGGTTCACAAAATTCCGTGCTGGTGATTTTGATCTCAACGACCCTCCTTGGTCAGGGAGGCCCACCGACATTGATGATGACAAAATAAAGGCATTGATCGAGTCAAACCCATGTTTTTGGGACACGAGATATTGCAGAACATTGAACATCCATTATTCAAGCATTCACGACCACCTGCAGAAGCTGGGATACATAAGCAAGCTCGATATTTGGGTTCCACATGAACTCAAAGAATTCCAATTGATGGCACATATAAACATCTGCAATATGCTCATTAAACGTGAGGAAAACAATTTTTTTTAAGCAACTGATACTGGTGGTGAGATGCGGATTGTGTTACAACAATGTGGTGTGCAAATGGTCTTGGTACTGATGTGATGATTCTCCTCAAACGACATCAAAAGCAGACATTCATCAGAGGAAAGCATGCTCTCAGTGTGGTAGGATTTTAAAGGTGTCGTGTTTTTTGAGCTCCTACCAAGGAACCAAACAATCAATATGAATGTGTACTGTTGGCAATTGGACAGTCTGAATGAATGCATAACCCAGAAATGTCCAGAACTTGTTAATTGTAAAGGAGTTGTGTTCCATCGCGACAATGTCAAAAATTATTGGAGCTTGGATAGGATGTGTTGCCACACCCATCATACTCGCTTGACCTTGCACTGTCAGACTTCCACTTGTTTCGCTTTCTTCAAAATTCCTTGCTTGGTATAATGTTCAACTCAGATGAGGCTGTAAATCAGCACCTTGTTCAGTTTTTTGCAAATAAAGACAGGTCCTTCTATGAACAAGGAATTATGAAGCTCACTGAAAGATGGCAAAAGGTTATCGAACAAAACAGGCAATATATCATTGATTGATCTTTGTTCTTTATGTAAGTAAGTGATCTTTGAAAAACATAGACACAATACGTCATGACTTTTCTGACAACATAAATTAATAGTAATGCTCAGTGACACTCTGAGTGCATTATATTAAGATTCCAATAACACATGTAAGAAAACTGATTGTCAGAGATCTAAAGTATTTGTTTCAAGTCACCACAGTAAATAGCAGAGTCAGAATTTAAACGTAGACCCAAAATTCCTATTTAACCTAGTATACCTCGCCATCAATATTGAGAGATTGGTGGGAATTACTGCCACTCTTCAGATTGAGTTAGTCTGTCAAATCACAATGGAATAACTAAGTAATTATATAGTACAATGTGGTAACTTTGGTTAGAACTCTTCCCCGCAGGAAAATAATAACTGTAAATAAAGTTAAACTTGAGCATCCAGTGTTTCTAAAAATACCTTATAAATGTGAATTTTGTTAAAGTACAAATATATATAATTTGAAAGAGATACAGTCATTTCTAAAATGTTGGTCATAAATTAAAAACAAAAAAAAAGTTTTTACATTTTCCCTTTTTTTTTCAATTTGCATCCCCTTCTGTGGACTCATGAATCAATTAATTACCATTGAGTGACCTGAGGGCAGTAAGAAATTGAGTCCAAATTAAAAAGAAAAGGAAGCAATTTGTATAAAGTCTGAAAGTTTAATGTTCAATCGAAGTTTAATCAGAAGTGACCCATTGTTTGAAAAGTAGAACATCAATGTCCTTTTAGTTTCACTATCTTTAAATGAAGATGCAGGAAAATCAAGATAACTGATTATTCTCACATGAAAATTAAAAAAAGATGCTATCAGAAATCAACTAAAGCATACTTATTTTATATTTTTAATTCACAAATGAAGTAGTCTATTCTGTGTTGGAGGTTGGATCATTTTTTGAAGTCGATCTTAATATAGTCTTTAGAGAGTTTTTTGAAGAGACAGATGTATCCATACATGTTTTATCCACTGGGGCTCTTTTCTTTAATGCCTATTTATTCAATTAAATGGGATTTTTGCTTTAGTGAATTGCAGCATTAATATGGTGTCTTTATTGATTTCCAAATGAATAAATTGAATGAATGGTTAAAATGAATGCATTTAGCTAAAGAAAAACATGACCCCAAACTAAAGCTACTCCAAAGTCATTTCTTTTCCTTGAAATTAAATCTACCTGTGCTCCATGGGATACACAGGGAAATAAAGACTTTCATTTAGCCTTTAGTAAGTAGTAACAGGAAAAGAAATACAAAATTTGTCCAAGGATATCTGACTGTATTCATGTAACTAACGCTATTCATGTATTGTTACATGAAATGTCAATGGGGTAGGCTAGAAGAAGGGAAATGAGGAGGGAAATGAAGGGCTTTAAACAACCCTTCATTTACAGAATTCTGCTCCTCTAATTCCTCCACAATTTTACCTACATTGGACTTAATATTTGACAAAAGCAAAAAGATTTAAAAATAACAATGAAAGTAATACAATGGATGGTAAAATTTCAGATAGGCTCATGGTCCAGGTTTAATTCCTGTAGGTGTTTTCACCCATATTATGAAACATGAGGCCATGACTCTCAAGGAAATCTTTCCCTATTTCTAGCAAAAGGACTTGGAAGGACTACAAGTCCTCTCCCAGGATTTGAATAATGTACTTGTTTCTTATTAACCTGATGTTTAGATCTGTTTGCCCTTAACTTTAAGACCTTTAAAATCCCTCATTTCTTTTACAGTTGATTAAATACCACCCTGAGAAAAGCAATGACTGTTCCACAGAAAGCTTTTTAGGAGGCTAACAGGCTCTGACCGCAAAGAAATGTCATTGCTAAATTGACTTGAGACCTAACCAGAGAGATAATGTTTTACCAAAGACCATATTAAAGTTTGGATTCCTCAGTATTGAGAAAACTTCTTCCCTTCCAAGATCTGAAAATACCCATTTTTCTTTTTCTACCCTGCAAACTTATTTGAGCAAATCCTGCATTCTTAGTGATATATAGAATGTTAATTGTGTTATGCTCAATGCCATTAGGTGCTGCACCTACCCTCACATGTAGCCAGTATCCACCACTAGAAGCAAATCAGTTATAACTGGAATATGTTAGTACAGTTGGGAAAGGGCTACTGCTCTGAGCTCCATGAGTATCTATCACTTGCCCATTGCAGCTCCTCCAGGACTCCAGCCGATTGACTGCGAAATAATTTATAATCACTTATTGGTGCGTCTGATGTTTAAGAGAATACCTATCTCCCAAAAGAAAGGAAGCGGGTTAAAAAGAAAAGAGCACTCAGCTAACCATTCAATGACTTGAGGTTATGGTATTGCCTCCTTTATTTCATGGTTATTTAAACATCGTATGAAAATGGAGATAACATCTCTATTGCCTAACTCAGTTGGTATAAAGATCCAAAATATTTTGAGGAGTGTTAGTTTCCTATATTCTCTGTTAAAAACTAAAATATGATAGAACAGTGCATGGATTTTAACTACTAAAGAAGAGATGAATTTCCAGACTAAGAGAAGTTCAGAGAAGGCAAATTTTAAATTACAATATTATATACAGTTGTGTATTTTGTTCATATATGAAAAGTATATGAGATGAACATGGATTTCATTTTTTCTCACCTGCAAAGACTCTCAAAAATATATAAGTCAATACTATATTACAATTTATAAGCAGTATGTTATAGGACAGTTTATTTTATAATGTTTAAGAACACTGATACTGCCTGGGTTCATTTCATAGCTTTGTTGCTTGGGCCAGATACTTAAAATAATCTGTGTCTCAGTTTCTTTATCTATAAAGTGGGATAATAATATTATCTACTTCATATGTTTTTATGAGGATTATTTGAACTAATACCTGCACTGTGTTTTATGAGCATTAGATATTATCCATAACACATAAAATATTTTTGTCAATACATATTACAGAACACAAGGATTGACATAATCTCCTGTACTTTAGGGTATAACTTTCTATAGATATTTTCTTTACCTTGGAGAAAATCTATATATAAATATGTTTTTGCTTATCAGTGATTCTCAATGGGAGTTTAATACCCCCAGGTCCCTCCCTAATACTCTACCCACACAGGGTAGGCATTCCAGAGTCTCTGAAATAATCTCAAAATATTGAACATTTATTTTAAGTTGTACTTGGGCTAGATATGTTTAGGAACTCTGGCTTAAGTTATAAAACATATTTTATGAGTAGATTATATTTAAGTGTTGGAATTATTATGACTTTCTGCTAAGTAGTATTTAGCATCTATATTCAAAATTCTGTTATGCCTCCTACCAATCAAAATCTGCATTATCTTGATATTTTGCTGTGCAGTTATTACTTCTGTAGAATAGTGTTTCAGGTAGCTTATTTTGAAGCTGTGAATGTGCCTACTAACCTTCTTAGACTGTGTATCGTTGCAGTGCAGTCATGCACCACTTAACAATGGGGCTACGTTCTGAGAAATATGCCAATAGGCAATTCCATCCTGTACACATCATAAAGTGCACTTACACAAACCTAGATGGTCTAGCCCACTACACACCTAGGCTACATGGTATAGTCTATTGCTCCTAGGCTCCATGCCTATACCGCATGTTACTGTACAAATCAATAGCAGAATAAGTTAAGCACAAGTGAAAATGATGCAATCAAGAGATGAGAGAAACAGGTGATGTATGAGGCTGCTGCCAGCTTAACAAGGCATACTGTTTTAAGCAAACTATTTTTTTCATAAATAGAAAGAGTATACTCTAAAATAATAATAAAATGTGTAGTAAACACATAGCTAGCAACATAGTTGTTCATTATCATAGCCAAGTAGTATGTACTGTATCTAATTGTATGTGCTATACTGTTACATGACTGGCAAAAGTAAGTTTGTTTATACTGGCGTCACCACAAACACATAAAAATACAGTGTGCTATGATGTTGGGACAGCTATGAGGTCACTAGGAGATAGGAATTTTATAGTTCCATTATAATCTTATGGGACCACCATCATATATGTGGTCCATCCTTGAATAAAACATTATGTGGCACATGACTGTAGTAGAGTTGTCTTGTAGGATGCAGTGTTGTTAAGTGTAAGCATATGTGTAAGACTCAGTGGACCAAAACTGGAATTTCAGCTCTGACACAAGGTATGCAACCATGGAAAAGTTGAATGCAGTGAAAAATCAATCTTTTTATCTCTAAAACTGGCATGAGGAAAGAACCTAAAGGATTTAACCAGTGTTTCTCAGATGTTAAATTTTTTGAGGACAAATGACATGAAACATAAAATAAAAATGCTAAGACTGACATAGATTGCCAACTTTAAATTTACCATTTAGGTAAGGTAAGACAAAACAAATTAAAACAAAAACTGCTATTTACTTTCAAGTCACTTTATAAAACATTTTAATATTAAAAGACAGTTGAAAGAACACAATTTTATTTAAAAAAAGTATAACACTTTAATTAGAATATAGTTAATTTTATTAAAAAGTGTTAACTTGCTGAAATATTATTTGTCTCATTTGTTATGGGCTAGACTACAGTACCACTTTATGGACTTTGAATGAACAGGAGATTAAATGATAGTGAGTGAGTCATGTGCTTAGATGAAAACACTGCCAATGAGTAAGTGTGTTTCCTTAGGCAAATTTCTTCAACCTTCTGAGCTTCAGTTTCCTTCATCTGCAAATCAGGGATAATACATTTATGACATAGTTGCTGTATGGGTTAACAGTTCTGGGTATTATTGTAAAATTTTTACATATATTAATTCATTAAATCCTTACAATGATTTTATAGGTGGTAAAATTATTGCACTCATTTTGCAGATGAGAAAGCTGAGGCATAGGAATTTAGGTAACTTGCCAGATACCAAGTATTCAATCAATATTGTTAAACATTCAATAATATTTATAAATATTATGTATTTATTATATATACATGTTATAGAATTCATTATCATTACCTATCATAGACAAATATATATTGCATATTTATTGCATAAATATATATTTTTCTATATAATATAAATGCATTTCTGTTTTAATATAAGAAATTTGCATACTGTATTTTGAGTAAGCAATATCTCTTTAAAATATTGATATTTTAAAATTAACTATTATTGTATTTATTTAATGTTTATATATTTATCACATTTACTTACATTAATTAATAAGAACATTACTATTATTGTAACTATTGTTAAAGCACCTAGTAACAACCTGTTTTTATTATCTATATTTATTTATATTATCCTGAAATCAAACAGGATGTTTCTTGAGCAGAGATCAAAGTTATTATTACTAATAGCAATAACCTCATTGAATCCCTCCATCCCATGTCCTTCCCCTTCAGGGCTGAGGCAGTAAGAGCCAGGTAGATAGACCTATATGCTGTAGCATAGTGCAGGAATCCTGAAAATATGAATCTGGGAGTTCATACACCCATTGGTCCCCTCCCCTCCTAAGAAAGAAGAGATGCAATTTCCCTAAAGTAAACAAATTCTCCTTGGAAAGAGAAGGCGAAGGTCTGGGATTCTTATCCTTTGGATTTTAATGGTTATATATGTTATGTAATGTTCTGAATGTAATGTAATGATATGTTTCCAGGATTCTGGCTTTTAAGCCCCTTTTAAGTAAATGCATACCTCCAGGGAGATAAAACTCACCAGGTTCCTATAACTATTCAGTCATCATATAACTTCTAAGGTAATATTTAATACAGTTTCCACTCAGATTTTCTCAGAAAATCCTAACCATGAAGCAATATATAAATATTCCCTTTCTGACAGTGTAGTACGTAGTAGACATTCAGTAAATGATACCTATAAAAATCACTATTATTGAACTCACAGCTCTAGATAGCCTTTGCTCTACTTTTTTAGTATTCCTCCTGTATACCAAAGCATTAAGGTTTTATATTAATTTGCAGTTTCAGGAGAATTAAAGGATGAGGATATTATGTATAATGCATTCATTTTATAAATCCTTGAAATTTTCTGATATTGTTTAGTAATTAACACTTGTTAAATTAACAAAATGTTATTCTTTGAGATTATCTATGTGTTTACTTCCCTTTCCTGTGGATACTAAGGATTTCATTGATTTCATTAATAAAAGCCACCTATATATAATACCCATTTAGCTTAACTTTGAAAAGTGTAGAGACCAGAAATGGAAGTGAAAGAATTTGTCTATGGCCTTCTTTATTCAACAACTACCATAAAATAGTTAATCAATCAGCAATTTATCTGCAGAACTTTATCATGGATTTTTAAACCATAAAACAATCCTTATTGTACTCAGCTTAGTTTCACAAGCTTGAACACTTATTATTGTAGTCTTGCTATTTCGATAGGGTCCTCTGTATTATCTAGGACTGACTGCCAGTCTCTCTTGATCTGGACATTGGAGATGCAGGTTTATAAAATGTAAGTAACAGCAGATTGGAGATGAAGATCTGAATTCTAATCCAGGTTATACCACTTACTAGCAGAGTCTAGTGAGATCATGTAGCTGAATCTTAGTCTATCCATCCATAAAGTGAGGATAATAATAATACCACTTTACTGATCTTAAATAGCCATGGATGTTATAAAATAATATATGTTAAAGCAACATAGGAAACTTTAAAACATTGAAAAAAATTTGTAAAGGAACTTACCAAAACTCGTACTAAAAGAAGGGCAAGAAAAATCTCTTTAGGATGATAATAATCTCTTATCTACGAAGATTGTTTTAAGGGTATAATTTATACACAATAAAATACACAAATCTTAAGATAAATAGGTTTTGACAATTGAAAGCAATGAAAATACTTTCCAAAACTAGAAAACATCTCTAATTTGTATCTAATCCATAAGTATTTAATTAGAACAGCTGTGTGTGTGTGTGTGTGTGTGAGTGTGTGTGTGCGTGCGCGTGCACACCTCAAGTAAATGTTCTTTTACAAATGGAAAATCCTTCAATTTTATAGTTATTTTTGAAAGGGGAAGCAAGAATAAAGTCTGAATTGTAATTGAAATCTTGATGTGTGCTGTTAGAAACAACCTTCTTAGGCTTTCATATGTACAGTGGAATGCCCTTTGAAGATGTGGAGATTGCATTGTGTTGAAGATGGACCCCCAAAAGATATGTCCTCTGGAACCTGTAAATGTGACTTCATGTG
>NW_017732073.1:403698-405150 GCF_001890085.2 Hipposideros armiger | reverse complement strand
TTCAATTGCCAGGCAAAATGAGGAGAGGAACATAAAACAAGTTTTGGTAAATAAGCTGTTAATGTTGATAGTGAGCTGTTTGGTTGATTTATGGTCTTATCATCCAAAAGTGGCTATATGCTGAAGCAAACAGCTGAATTACTTTAGTTTGATTGCAGTATTGCTCAAAATATGGGGTAAAGGGTATACCCCATCACAGAATTGTTTAATATATAGAGAATTGTGTTTATATTGGTTTCAGTTCTGATCTGTTTGGCTTCAGCCTATCAACTGCATCATCTTAATTTCTTTTCCACCATTCATGTATTCCTAAATAGTTTGTTTTGCTCTTGGATTGCTCTAAAAAATAACTCTAATAAAAGTTCCAATAAAATTCAGCTTAAATCTGTTACCCTAGTGTGGCCATTGTTGGTGTAGACTGGGTTGGATCTTTTCCATGTTAGCTTTCAGGAAGATTATCTATGTAGCTGTGTATGTTTGCATGTATGTATGTATCTATCTACTTATCCATCTATTAATCATCTACATGAATACATATATCCTATCTCAAGTATTCTATTTTCTTGAAAAATAATACTAATTACTTCAGGTTTTCAAGTAAAAGCTGTACTCATGTGGTAAATAATAATCTTCTCACAGAATGCTAATAATGTTGATACTTACAGAGTAATGTTTTAGATAATGTCTTACTCTATTAGGACTTTTATAACGAAATATCACAGACTGTGTAGCTTATAAAAAGCAGAAATTTATATCTCACAGTTCTGAAGGCTGGGGTTCAAGATCATGGTGCCAGCATGGCCAGGTGAGGGCCCTCTTTCAGGTAGCAGACTTGTTGTTGTGTCTTCACATGGAGGAAGGGGCTAGGGAGCTCTGTGGGGCCTCTTTTAAAGGGGGGACTAGTCCCATCCATGAGGATGAAGCCTTCATGATCTAATCACCTCCTAAATGCTCATCTCCTAATATCATTCATTGGAGGTTAGGATTTCAACATATGAATTCAGGGTGACACGGTATAAATATTCAGACCACTGCAGATAGAAATATTATTAGCATCCTAAGTCTTCTTGCATGCTGAAATTTGTCTACGCTGGCCAGTACAAAATGACTAATTACAGTGTCTTTCGTTTCAACCATCCTAACTAATGTTTTGATATAACATGTTACCTTTGTATTGGTAGCATGAAAAGCCATGATATTCTCCTAGCCAAAATATATCTTACTATTGTTTTGAAGTGAGTTTTGCAATATTTAAAATACCGTGCACATTTTGCCTAGGCTTTTCTTTTCGGAAATCATGTTTATCTAAAGCATTCCATTCTACCATCCTTAAAACATGGGTTTTGGTATATAAAATAGAAAAGAGGTTTCAGATATGGGTTTTATAATTAAGGTATCTTACTCTATATGTAAGTATGCATTAAAAAACAGTAGGGGGTGCCGGCCCAGTGA
>NW_017732073.1:392884-397458 GCF_001890085.2 Hipposideros armiger | reverse complement strand
GTGGAATGCCCTTTGAAGATGTGGAGATTGCATTGTGTTGAAGATGGACCCCCAAAAGATATGTCCTCTGGAACCTGTAAATGTGACTTCATGTGGAAAAAGGGTCTGTGCAGCTGTAATTAAAGTATGGGTTTGACATAAAACCACCCTGGAATATCTGGGTGGGTCCTAAATCTAATTCTGTATTTCAATAACAGAGGACATGGGGGACAAGGGCCTGCAAAGACAGGGGCAGACATAGGAGTTATGCTGCACAGCCCAGAAATGCCTGGAGCCACCAGAGGCTGGATGAGACTGGGAATGAGTCTTCCTTAAAGTCTCAGGAAATGAATACAGTGCACAGCTATGCAGAGAAGGCATGTGCACAGTGCTTTTGAAGAATTCAATGCCTGCTAAGCCTATATAAGCTACATATTTTAAGTGATTATTTTTAAACAATGTAAAGGGTTAATTTTGGTATGATAGTGAGTTAAAGTTTAGTCAACCCCATCTAATCTAGAACTGAATTAAACATGACCTTTGAGGGGTTTTTTGTGTGGGTGTTTTTTTTTATCTTTCCTTTACCTGTGTGTATATACTAACACTGTCTTCTACCATATCCTACCTTCACTTCAACATCTTTCTTTCCAATGGCTCATCTATTTATAATTTTGTTTTCTGAGTATCTTTATTGAGTTATGATCCATTTATTTCCCCCAATTTTCTTGTATTTTTAAAGTATTTTTTTAACCTTCTGGATGTTTTCTCTCACATTAAAATTATATGTACGTCAATCATATCTAAAACACAAACTTTTCCTGGATTCTTTAATTTTTTGTAGCTAGTGTTTAATTTCTCTAACTTTTCATTGTCATCTTAATTTCCAGACAGAATAATGTAGTTCATAGCTGGTATTTCCCTTCTCCTCACATTTTCTCCTCGGCTGACCGCACTCTGTCTCTCGTGCTCACGAAGTCACAGAAACCTCTCTGACAGAAGATACCAGGAATCTCTGAAATGCTATTTCCAATGGGTAGTTTTCATTGTATCATGTTTCTTTACATCCTTTGAAGCATTGATTACTCATTCCCAGATATTCTATACCTTTTTGACTCCCATGAAATCACACTCACACTTTTCTCATGAAATCACACTCACACTGTTCTCCTTATGTTCTCTGATGATCCCATCTATAATGTATTCATGGGTTTTGTTTTTATACTTCCATTCCTTAAATATTAGTGCCATTTAGAGATCTTCTTGTCACTTCGAGATCTGTGCTGACTACAATATACTTCTAAGTCTCTATGTGGTCCACTTTACATTTTACCTGCCATCCACATGCTTCTCAAATTATTGTTATGGCTCCAGTCCAGAATTTGGTCTTCAACCAGATCAGCTTTGAACAATATAGTCACTCATCTTCTGGGAAAACTTCAGGCAAATGTCCCACAAACACCTCACCTCAAATGTTAAAATGTAATTTATTGTCTGCCCTAAACCTTCATGAGTTTATGTGTTTTCTAAGTTAATGAAATCTGTATCCACTCAGTTTATCAAATCTAGAAATATTTGCAATCTTGAAATACATATTTCTAGTAATTTAAATTGTAAAACAATAGCTCTTGGTTACATAGAAAAGCAATTCCTGTCAAGTGGGATAAACATCAAATACCATCCAGTATTCGTGTAGTCTTTCCTCCTTACTGAGCACTTCTATGTGTTTTGTTTCTTTGCTTGATCCTGACATGAACTCTCTGAAGTGAGAAGGACATTTATATTTACATTTCAACTTTATGGATGATGACACTGAGATTGAGAGGTGAATGACTTACTCAAGGTTGTCTGACAATTTTAGACTATTTTAACAACAAAAGGATCCCAAGCCTTAAAAGGCTCAGGGTATAATAAGAAAAACAGAAATATAACAAAAATGTCTTTTAATAAATTATGACCAAAGGAAAATATAAAGTGATACAGAAACATTGACAAGAGAACAATAAACTCTAATGGGTTTTTGAGGAAAAAAGGAAAGCAATTATAGAAAGGAGCCTGATAAACAGATGGAGGAAGAATGTTCCAGGCAGTAGACAAAATGGCAAAAATAAAGGGACAGAGATAGTAAAAGTAAGGGCAGATTCAGAGTTTGGTGAATAGCCTGCTATGGCATAAGCAGAAGCTATATGGAAATGGCTTAAATGACTTTATGAGAAAGAAATAATTGTTTAAAGGTGAAAGAGAGAAGATAAGTTAAGACTTGTTTGGGAAATGCCAAACTAATGAGTTTGGACTTTGGTCTATAGACAATAGGAACAGTTGGGTGGAGGTAATAAGTAACTGGGCTATCACAATGGAAAATAACTTGTAGGGAATTGTCTAAATATATAAATTAGGAGGAAATTGGTTAATACAGTTCTGTGGGACACAAGTGAAAGAAATTGGAGCCAAGAACGGCATAAGATTCCACATATGGGCAAAATATAGGTATGCTATCATCCAAGTTAAGAAATGAAGGTCACAATGGGGAAACACGTGATCAAAATTTGGAATATAAGTTGATGTATCTTGAGGATCTCACAGACAAACAGAAATGATGAACAAAATCATGGATCAAGTCTCGAAATAAATATTTGGGACCAATCAATCTGAATTTGGTAGTTAAGGCCAGAATAAAGCCACATAGAGAGCCTGTGACAAGGGAAAAAATGAGGATAGACCACCTAGAAACTATAATAAGCTTCAAAAAGAAAAAGAAAAGTCAGTTACAGATAGAGAATAACATACCAATGAAGAACCAGCTGAGTGAAATGGATTTTAGGCAAAAAAGTTGAAAAAAGGAAGGTATGCTAAATACTGTTAAATTTTACATGAAACACAAGTAAATTAGGGACTAGGGAAACAAATGCAATTTTACACTAAATCCTGGATAGATTTTTCTTATCAATATATCTTCTTCTATAATATTCTTGCTGTGACCTCCAAGTGGCAGACATACAGTATTGTTTTTAACATCCTAATTTACTCAAGAATACTTGCTTTCAATCTATCAATGAATTGTTCTAAAACAAAGCACTTTCAATATGGTTAATGGTGCTCTACTGCCTGCTCATCTACAGAGCAGAGCTATTATTAAGCAGCCATCACTCAGAGTAATGTAATAGCAGTTGAAGCATTTACAAAAGCTATGTATCCTTCTTTTTAATCTTTTCATTATTTTAAAACATATAAATACCAGTTCATGAATTATGATTATTGTATTTACGTATATATGAAAAAGAATGGTGGTGTATTAATATTTTGAAAGACAGTGATGTTTGATGTATCATGTGTCCAACCCCCATTAGATTAAACTCCATGAGATTAAGTACCATGTTGCATTTAGTGCATGTAGCACCTAGCATTTGCTAAGCGTTAAATGAGTATTTTTTAAATGATTAAATAAACAAGGCACTAGAAACAAAGGTTGATATGGCAAGAGATAGCTGAAGGAATAAGAGAAAGAAGGGAATTACATTGGAGAATAAGGCACTTAGGGATAATTTAATATGTTCTGCTATTGAATAATTGAAAGTTCAATAAAAACTTCATTAATTATAACTTCCAATTTATGTACTTATGCAATCATTTAATTTGAGACTGGCTGATATTTTGCCTTTGCACTATTTATGAAGTTTTGCTTTGCTAAGTAAACCAGTGAGATGAACTTATTCAAGGAGTTTGTTTAAAACTATTTGTGATGCAAACTTTTCAAGAACTTCAAGGTTAATTGTTAACTAGAAATGAGTGCCACAGATTATCTATGTCATACTTTCATTAAAGTCGATTCAAAGATATCTCCATTTGGAAAAATAAACCTATCTAAATGCAACCTGTGCAACTGTTTCTCCTAGGATCATAAATAAAGTTTTTGGATTTCTTTTAGTTCAGCATCCTACAGCAATCATCATACTGTCACTAATACCCTAACCATCATCATCATCATATTTGTTGTCTTTAACAACAACATTAATGCCATTAACATTGTGTCTCCTTTGTGGCAGACATTTAACAGCTCACATGTCTGTGAAGTATATGTTATATCCAAATTTCTTAGATTTGGTAACTAATGCTTTGGATATTAATATGCTTAAGATGACACAATTATTAAGTGGCAAGACCAAAATTTTACCCTGTTTCTACATTGACTGTCCAAAATACTTCCAAAAAGCCCTGTTGCTAAACAAAATAAATTTATTAAGGAATTAAATTTCCTTAATTGCAGTAAGGAAGAATGCCACCCTGACTGAGTGTGTTAGTTTGCTAGACTTCCATAACAAAGCATGCAGATTGAGTGATTTATGCAACAGAAATTTATTGTTTGAATTGTTCAAGGTGTTATCAGGCTTGATTCCCTTTGAGAGCTATGCCAGGGAATCTTTTCCAATCTTCTTGACTAGCTTTTGTGGTAAATCTTACAAAGTGAAGTACTGATTTGGCTGGGCAGAGTTTCAACAAATTAGTTTCAATTGCCAGGCAAAATGAGGAGAGGAACATAAAACAAGTTTTGGTAAATAAGCTGTTAATGTTGATAGTGAGCTGTTTGGTTGATTTATGGT
>NW_017732073.1:377658-391584 GCF_001890085.2 Hipposideros armiger | reverse complement strand
GCTGGCTTGGGACGCCAGAGGGCCCCGGTTCGGATCCCACATATGAGGGCCAGTGGCACTGCCCTCTACAGCTAAGATGCTGAACAACAGCTCAACTTGGAGCTGGGCTGCCATGAGTCGCTGGCGACAGCGTAGGCTGCAACCCCTGCTGTAGTAGGTTGCCATGGGCTACCGTGTGTAGCCAGCAGCCAGCGAGAGCAGCTGGCAGCCACAGTGAGCGGCCGTCCAGAAGCTGGCAACTGATCTGTCTTGCCTGGGAAGAGCGCAATGATGGTGCCAACTTGGGCCACTGAAGCAACATCCTCCACAATTAGACTGAAGAACAAAATAACAGTAACTTCTCTGTTCCCCTTCTCCCAATTCCCCAGCGCTGTTCCCATCCTCCAATTTCCCAATAAAAATCTTTAAAAAAAAAAGGGGGATCAAAGCAATTATCTCTTCTAAGAAAACATTATTTTATAAATACAAATAATATCAAGAGTTATAGAATTCTACTCAATTTAATTTATAAATATTATGTGATTGATAATTAGAGAAGTATAATGAAGTCCAACAATCATCAGAAACCTTGAAGCAATTTAGAGTTCTTTTGAATCTTTAAAGAGACTCCAATAAGCACCTGAAAGACAAAATCAATGAAGAATTTTAAATGTTTCTATTCTGATTTTCCACAGGGTCCAAGTTTCCTCTCTGAGGCCCTTTTCCCTAACCATGCAACAAACATGGAAGAAATGGATCCTTTTTTCAACCTTCATGAAACCATTGCCAAGGTAGGAGAGGAATGCATTTATGAGTCTTGGGGAAGTTGTGTTCTTTTTTGTTGGTAGATGGAGGAAAGTAAATTAAGCAATTGAGAGAAATCTATATATTTTTATTTGTAGACTATACTAGAAAGGATTTTAAGTATCTCCTATTATTTTACTGAGGAGTAAAGATGATAAGCAATGTAATCAAGACCACATACCAATAACTGAAGATTTGTACACAAAATCAATCCTTAATATAACAGCTAGCTTTTTTTTTATCTTAAGCTGAAAGAAGGTTTGTTGTATATTCTCAAACATACTCCCTTCATTTTAGATTAAGGGCAATACAAAATGACCCTTTGAATTTCTGTATCTTCAAAGTTTTATTTCAACATTTAAGTTACTTGGTAGTTTGAGTTTTTAAAAAAAGCTCCTTTCTTTAATAAAAAAGGTAGACTGCATTTATAATAAATGTTATTACTCTATGATTGTCATACATATTTTTACTGTATATTCTTAGCTGTAAGATTATCATATAGAGGATATTAAATTTTACAGTATGGAGCAAATAAATTCAATGCCTGACATCATATGAATTTTTACATTTATCAACTGTTTGTTTAAACTTACCTTTATCAAATATTTGTTTAACCTGTCATAACCTGTCTTTTCAGAATAAAGTTTGTAGAGAATATTAGCATCTCCAAACATTTAAAATAATCTATATTTATGTATGCTTACTTGAAAGATTGAATCATTATTAAATCTTCTTAAAGAAATTTTACAAGGCTGGTTTTCTTCTTTAGAAACAGGAAATGTGGTATAATGAACTGAACTCGAAGAGTGGCAATAGATTGAACTTAGAATACAAAGACTAAAATCCTAGGTCTATCCCTGACATTTAAGACTTGCGTGATTTTTCTTCTGAACTTTTGAAACAACAGGAGTTTGGACCACATTTTACTTAAAATCTTTTAAGCTCAAAACAGCTGAATCTTAACAACATTTTTAACACTTTACTTCCCAGTCTATTCTAGCTCCTTGATTTAGTTTTTAATGTCTCCATCCTCTGATTGTCTTTTACTATTTGGATGAAGCAAGATAGAAGTGGCTGTAGAAAATAATTACTTAATATTCAAAATTTCAGTGGCATTTCTAATACGTGGAGAGATGATAGAGAGGTAGATACATAGATGGATAAATAGATGATAGATCTATATCTATATATCTATTTGAATGAGTACACATATCTATGTACATTTGGATAAGTGTGTCTATATATTGGCTATGTGTGTGTGTGTGTGTGTGTGTGTGTGTTTATCCATTAAATGGATAATTTAATCTTTATGCATTAAATGGTATCTATACTATATATGTATATATGTAGTATAGTTTAATATATATAGTATAGTTTAATATATATATATATATGCATGTATATGTATTTATATATATGGATATTTGAAGAATTCTATGCCTATGAAAAATAAAACATACTTAAGTGCAAGAGCAAGAGTTCGGTGACATTTGTATGACCACTTATGATTATACAAAGTTGATTCTGTTACCCCAATAATCATTATACCTTTGATAACCACTCATGTTGCAGACAAAAGCCAAAGGAAAATATTGTGCTTCAGAGTTTAATCTTATTTCACCAATAGCAGAACTTTTGGAACCATAAAATAAAATATTTAATAGATATGGTGTTTTAAAGTCAAATTTTCTTTGATCAAGAACAAAATCAAAGTATAAACATAGAGGGGTTGAATACAGCATATTTTAAGAAACATGGAGCATGAATTTCAGTTCTGTCTTGACTACCAACTTGTTATATTATTTAGTAGAAATTTATTTTCTACATCAAAAAGGAGTATACTCATGATGGCTTTCCTTATCAGGATTCTGTGAGATTGAAAAGGTAATGTATACATTGTCTCTAGAAATGCAATATGTATGTAATTGAGTATAACTATTAACATATTACAAAAGTACTAGTGCTAAAGTCTTCAAAGAAGGCCCTTACTTGCATTTTCTGAATTCTGTTTTCACTTTAAAGAAAAAATAATAACTTAGACATGAAAGCATACAACTAAACCAATTAATTAAATGTTGAAAATACACTGATAAGTTAGTGTGTACAACTGGAGCCTGCAGTTTAATTTGTGAAGGGTTAAGCTCTTTAGAAAATTTTGTTTCAATAAGGATAATTGTGGTACTATCATGGTATATCACATGTTTAGTACCTTCCTATGCCACATAGTATTGTGATATTGTGGAAATAACACTGGAATTTGAATAAAAGTCCACCTAGGCAGAATAAAATTCTGCCACTGTCATTTATTTAAAAAATGGTATGAAATATGAAAAGCACTTTGTAAAATGATAAACCATAAAAATTATTTGTATTGCACCAATACTAAAATATTTCAGTAAATCAGAAGTATTAAAGATACTTTGTCTTATTTCTCCCAATAAAAGTTTGAAATGGATATACACCAACACACTACCATACTATATTTTATGTTACCCGATTAAATAAATACAATATATACATCTAATGTAAACATGTATTCATGCAATGCAATTCATCATCCTTTCTAGGTTATTAACTTTGCATTCTAGACCTTTTATTATAGATCACAAATATGATTTATGTCAAATTGAATTATAATTTCTAAGTATTTGAAAGTGAAAACATTTACGAATATAATTGGTACCTTTCTGAATTAAAACATCAATCATCAATCACTTACATGGAATGTGACCTGTGAGTTCTTCTCATTTTGAGTAGTTTTCCAATGGAGCCCTGTAGTTCTTTAAGAGAAATGTTTTCCAAAGTTTAAATTTATCGTGGCATTTGTCTTTTTGATATAAAGTGTGGAACCACAGAAAGTAATGAATGAGACTCAATATTGATTCCAAAATGTGTAATTTATCACGGCTTCAATGATAGCCAGGTGGTATAGTATAAAGTTGCCAGAGGGCAACGCACGCAGCATCAGTGTTGGAGGTGTTTCCTTATCCTCTATAATTACCTTTAAAAATAGCATTTGTTATTTTTTTAATTATCATAAAAGCCTAACTAATTCCTCCAAAGTGTAAACATGAATAAAATACCAATATAAATCTTAACTGCTTAATCCTTTAATAAGTGAGTAAAAATCACCATGGATTTCTGTTTTGAAATAGGCTTACTTCTCCTTCTACACCTAGGAATTTTCTAGTTATGTTTTCAAATCTTTAGCATTTACATAATAAATTGTTATTAGTTATCTAAGCTTTCTGGTATCCTACTATAAGCCAAGGATGAAGAAAAGCACTTGAAATACAAACATAATTAATACACAGGAATGGGTACAAGGGAGTAAACAGGTAAGCAAATCATTTCACTATGACATACTGAGAATAGATGATAGCAATACGGACGAGGTATGGGAGGGAAGAAGATGGAGCTTTATTCTCTGACTAGGAGATTCGTAGACTTACTAGAGAGGTGACATTTGAGAAATGTCAACTTCATTTTAATGTCAATGAGTTGAAAATTCTTTGAGAATTCTTTAAAGAGAAGGTTGTTGGTGGCAGTGTGTGAGAAATGGTGATGTGTATTTTGAAAAACAGAAGACATGTTTGAGAGACATTTTTGAGATTAAATGGCAGGACAAATGATGTACTGGATATGGGACATAGAGCACAGGGGAGAGTAAAGGATAATTTCAATATTTCTATCTTAAGCAAAGTTAATATTATTGAATTAACCAAATTAGGGGCTGGCTTGGAGAAAGTCACAATGAATTCAACACTGGACCTGTAGAGCTCTGGATGCTATAGGACATCTAGGCAGATTTGTCAAAGAGACAGTTCGATAAATGAGGTTGGAGCTCAGAAAGAAGTAGGATCTAGAAATCTATTACCTGATATAGTAGCCACTAGTCACAGGTGGATTTAAATTAAGTTAAAAAATGTAATTAGAATTTTATTTTCTCAAACTCATTAACCACAATTCTCACGCTTAGTAATAACATATGGCTAGTGGCTATTACAGAGGAAAGCACAGATTATAGAACATTTTCATCATCACCGATTAGCAGATGATGTTACCCAGGAAACATTTATGCAGAGGATGGAGAACAAAAAGGGAGAGGATAAAAGACCTGGGGTAGAGTGGAAAATAATATTACAAAAAGAAGAAATTGTTCAAAAGCATATTTATCCACTACACACCCATTAGAATGGCTACTATTAGAAATCAAAACAAAACAGAAACTAACAAGTGTTGGCAAGGACATGGAGAAATTGAAACCCTTGTGCACCTTTTGTTGGAATGCAAAATGGTACAGTATGGGAAATCCTAAAAAAAAAATAGAATTACCATACAATAGATCAATTATACTTCTAAGGATATACCCCACAAAACTGAAAGTGGGATTTTGAAGAGACATTTGTATATCCATGTTGATAGCAGCATTATCCACAATAGCTAAAATATGAAAGCAACCTAACCGTTCATACATAGATGAATGGATAAGCAAAATGTGGTATATACATACAATGGAATATTACTCAGCCTTAAAAAAGGAAGGGGTGTCTGACATATGCTACAAGATGAATGAAACTTGAGGGCTTCATGCTAAGTGAAATATACCAATCACAAAAAGACAAATACTGTATGATTCCACATATGTGAGGTACTGAGAGTGATCAAAATCATGGAAACAGAAAATAGAATGGTTGTTGTCAGGGACTGGAGAAAGAAGGAATGGGGAGATGCCACTTAATTGGCATAGAGATACTGTGTTAAAAGGTGAAAAGAGTTATGCAGATGGGTGGTGGTGAAGGTTACACATTATAAATGTATTCAATACCACTGAACTATACACTTAAAAATAATTAAGATGACTAATTTTATATTAGGTGTATTTTACCACAATTAAAAAAGAATGGAAAAAAGAAATATATTCACCCAAGCAACATTCACTATACATTTGGAACGAGTTATTTCAGATTTTAAAATTGTTTTTCTCTTCATTTATGCCTAATCCTAGTTCTCTGCTACTCTCCATGATGAGCTTCACACAGCTTGCCACCCATTTCTTTGTACCACCTTTAGTAGATATAATGCCCTGCATTTATTTTATATGTTTTTGGATTTATAATATGTTTTATTAGCATTTTCTTGGTAAAACTTTGCCAAAATAGACATTCAATAAATGAAGACTGATAAATTGTATTTTAAGTGAAACAGAAGGAAAGGACTGTAAATTCAGATGTGAGTATGGCACACCGGGGTAGCAGAAGAATAGTACTATCTACCATCTAATTGGATTAACAGCACTATTTCTCAGGAACCCCAAGTGCTCTATATTATATTTTTAAATTTCTGAGTATGAAAGGTGCATCCAGTAAAAGATTTCCTTATACATGTGCTACCATGGAAACCAGCAAGTTACCTAATTGTGCTTTAGAGCTTCCTCAAGAAATATCAGTTTATTAGTCCTTTCACTGTTTTGTTTTGTTTTTTTCCTCACCTAAGAAAAAAAAAGTTTGGTTTTTTTTGTTATTATTTTTAGTATTATAGGATATGCACTAATATGTTTTTAACTAGTATAAGTTTTTAAAAATGCTGTTCTTAAGTGGATGTACATTTTTTTCCTTTTCTTATACAGTGTCAAAATAGGGCTTTTACTAAATTTGTTTGGATATCACCATATACCAAAAAGAAAGTAGTAGGAATATTATGGTATTTATTTACGCGGAGGAAGTATCACAATGAG
The DNA here is from genome assembly GCF_001890085.2 of Hipposideros armiger. NCBI lineage: Eukaryota > Metazoa > Chordata > Mammalia > Chiroptera > Hipposideridae > Hipposideros > Hipposideros armiger. The sequence continues at coordinate 385,064 of NW_017732073.1, read as the reverse complement.
ATTAAATTGCATGATAAGACAGTATTTGTGTAAAGTATAAAAATGAAGGCTAGTGATTATTTTATAGTTTCTATTCTAGCGACATAGTGATATCTGCCCTTACTTATAGCTATAAATGTTAACTCAATTTTGCAGTGCTGTGAATAAAGGCTGGTGGAGGTGTCTTCATGATGAAAAATATTTAAATAATTCTAATTTTTAACACTTTCAGTTAATATTAATTGCAGTTGACTGTCAGTCATCCTTTAGAAATGATTAACCAGGATCACTTTGATTAATAGAGTCATGTTCCACTAATATATTATTTTAAACACTTGACTTGTGAAATATAAATCTGCAATTATTATTAAATGTCACTATTAAAAAATGTTTGTATTAGTTGTTGTAGTATTAAGATTCACAGAGCCTGATCACTGAAAACTTAAAACAATCTACTCATTTTATAACTACAGAATAGAAAGACAAACTGAAATACAGATTTGTTTTTTTATTTCTCTTGAGATAGCATTCTCAGCTATAGCTTAAAAATACAGCTCACTAGCCTTATATAAATAAAGTAGGAAAAAAGGAAAGAGACCACATATGTTTTATTCAGTTTCCTGAATTTCAAAGGCATGTTGTATGCATGAGCTAATAGAATTTTTGGCTCAGCCTTTGAAATGCTTAGAAAAACCATTTATGATTTGTAATCTGAATGAGCCAATCTGAGTGTCTTCCAAGTGTCTCTAATGTGGATGTATTGTTTGGATAAAATATGAGAATATAGCATTCTGTTTAGCAAAACAAGTGTAGTAATACTCTTTAATGCCACGCATGTATACATTTGAGGTTATTCCGAAGATGTGGATTTAAAGCTTTTGTTTTTATTGTTAAAAACACTTTGGAATTTTTTTGCCTGCTGTATCAAATTACTGTTACTCGATGCAAAATGTCTCCATAGAAATCTACACTCTGTTTTCATGACATGAGCTAAACCAGGAAATATCCCAACATGTATTTACAATGTGGAGAATGCACTTTGTAATAAAGAATGTTGGTTGAAACTACTCAAGGGAGATGATGGGATATTAAAACCAACCTCTTCCACTTTGAAAAGAAAGTATTATAGGTGTGTATTTTCATCATAAATGTATAATTAAACTCAATATCTTCATTTACTAACATTGGAGATTGTGCTGACTATTTTCTCTCGCTTAGGTAGGTTTGGTTTATTGTTTTTAATTATACTGCACAAATATTGTACTTTGTAAAGACATGCTTTTACTATCAGCTTCACTTTTTTTGTCTTCATTACTCAAAAGCAAATTATTACACAATATAAGATTGTCAAAATCTGACTCACATTTTAAAGAGATGTTGATCACCAAAAGTAGCTAGTTTACTACAACATATTAAACAAATTATTACTGCATATTAAGGTAGGCGTAAATAGAAAGGTTGCTATTCTCTGAACATGCATTGTTCTTTTATATGTACATAAAGACTGATTTGAACATGTGTTTGTTACAGAACATAAATATACTAGTGACATAAATCAGAATAAGAAGCTATATGATCACTGGTCTAGAACATGACAATCCTTTAAAGACACAGTCAACCTGCTTCAGGAAGGGTTTCTTTCTACTTCAGGAAGCACTAGCCTCATCTCATAAAGGAACATGTTTGGTGATAACTGAATTTTGTGTGCTCTAAATATAAGTGCTTCTTCTTATTTCAGGGATTTTTAGATAAGTTGAAAGTTAATTTAAATATTAATTTCTGCATTGTTTCCTCACTTCAAACAAGAGATTCTTTGTCTTTTCATACCATTCTCAGACAATATCCTTCTTAAAATGCTGTTAGAAGTACACGGTCAAGGGCAGAGTAGTCAGTGGATAAAGATTAGCTTCAGGTAGGCAGGTCAAATTGTCCTTCCAAAAATACCCTTTAAACAATGCCTCTGCATAATAATAATAAAAGAAATTTAAAATTCCAGACAGTAACCACTTATTTAAAAAATATCTACTATAACATAACAAAGCAGAAGACTCAGGGCAGTCTTTTGGAGAATGTTATAATGGACTTTGATTCTGCTGCCTGAATGTCCTGGGGACAGTACCCACTGCCCCCACAAGTGAATATAATACAACATGCGCCCCGCCCACACATGTCATGTGGTATGAACTAATCAGCAATACAGATTTTCAGTGCTAATCACTCTCAGTATTATTCCGTGGAAAACTGAATTATATATAATTATGTGTAAGTATGTATGTGTGTATGTCTTCTTTTCCAGAAAAGTGTAAATGGCATGCCGTTTTGTTTTTATAATCTTTAGACTTGTACATTTTGCTGTTGTTGGAGTAGACATAGAAAATATTAAAAACTGCAGATTTTTTTAGCATCTATTATAGTCATCATTTGAATCACCATTGAAGAGCCCACATCAAATGGTATTTTAGGATACAATAAATGTTTTCCAAAAATATGAATAGTTATATGATATTAAATTGAATTTTAGGAACTGAGCAAAAATTATAATAGATTTGAAAAAAATCAAACAAAATTTTGCTTGAAAATTATTGTAATAGAAAAGCAATATTTATTTTGACTCAGTTAGGGCTTGTTTAATATATCTAACTTTATAAAATTAACATTTAGCATGTCATTATATTTGAATTAAAGTGTCCTGGAACCATTTAGTGGGGGTCAAAAGTAATATTTCTGCATTCTGAAACAAAACAATAACAATCATAATTATATTTTCAAGTCACGAAGAAAAATAGTTATGATCCTTTTAATTACTGACATTTAAGAAAGCAAGGAAGATGGTAAACCGTTTTAGAGAAATTTCTCTCAAAAATGAAAAATGTACATATCAGTTAGGATGTTTTTGCTTGCTATTTAATAAAGAACCATATGCAAAGTTGTTTAACAAAAATACAATTCTGTTTTTCTCATGTAACTGAAAAGCCTGAATGAGACACTCTCCAGGCAAAGTTCAAGCACAGTCCCATCTTACCTATCATGCTCTCAGTTCTGCCCTTCTCCCTGTTGGACATTTAATCAGTTGAGTTCTTCCACAGTGGAAAAATGCTGCCATCAGACCTTGGAATCGTACTGTACACAGTTCTGTCAAAGCAAGAGATTTAATGCTGATCTCTATAAAGGCTTAGCAAAATGGACCCCCATATTATTATTCTGAATTGGTCTTGTTCTTAATTTGTATCATTCCTGTGACTAGGGAAATAGCTGTGGTGATTGGGTTAAGCCTAGTTTAGTTAAACTGATCACTGTGGTAAAGGAGTTAAAGTTAACCTAATCAATGTAGAACAATCATGCTTTCACTTGGAACTGGAGTCAATCCCATGTATAATATGTGACTGCTGCAAAATAGTGTAAATTGGGAAGTAGCAATAGTGTTTCAGAGATGACCACCAAATATGCTACCAGTTATAACAATGTTTCTGTCCACACATAAGTAAGAATCAGTATTTTGGGAAAGGCAAACTCAATGCTAAACAATGGAGGAATTTCCGCTAAGAGGTTGCTATGTATTCTGGTATGTCTAGTCATTATAACCACCCAAAAGAGGACAGGAGATGGGGAAAAAAAAAAAAAAAAGAGCGAACTAGAATAATGCCAACCCCTTCCTAGGTGTCCATCCTCAGTCATCGTAGACGTGAGATACAGCATTATGCTTAGTTTTTTGAGAATCCTTTTGTTGTATTTCTTTATAATTTCATCTCCTCTATATGCATCCTTAAACAATATATTGTTTAGATTCTCCCACTTTTTTTAATTTCTATAAACAATTATAGAGCACATATTTTTTTGTGATTTGCTTCTTTGCTCCATCGGATTTATTGTGTGGGCATCATACCACAGATTCAAGAATTTGAAATAATGATTTTATTGGTTATTTAAGATCTGCAGGCAAATACAAGTAAAGGGGATTGACCACTAGGCGTACCAGCATCTCAGAACTTCACTTGGTTTTCAAGTCTTCTTTTATATACATAAATAGATCTAATATATCCACCACCCCACAGCCTTTAGAGAAAATTTTGGGGATCAAGAGAGAGCAGTCCTGCTCAAAAGTTAACCAGTGTGAAATGACTGCTAATGTATTCATACATTTGAAAAGTGACGCAAGTATATATTTTGAAAGCAGAGAGAATAACAATATGGGAAGTCAGATATACTTATGAAAAGGGATCCAAATATATATTTTGAAACCAAGAGAAGGAAAGCAAACAAGGAAATATATATTTCTGACAGGAGATACAAATGCATATTATAAAAGAGAGCGGCAGCATTAGTTCAGAATAAAGGTGTGTGTGCCTTTGGAGAAAAGTGTTAAAGATATGTGTTAGCTGGGTTTTAAGTTTTAGAATAGTAACATAAAGTTTGATTGGTGATGAAGGGATGCTAATTTCTCTCATCATCCACACTGATAGGTATAACTGCAGTTTGTTTATTTTTTATTACTGTAAAACTTTCCACTGCATAAATATACCAAATTTTGTGTATGTATTGTTCTACTGTTGATGGGCATTTGTGATGTTTTCAACAATTATTTAGAACAGTTTTGCACACCTCCATGTATAAGAGTTTCTCTAGGATATACACCCAGGAATGGAATTACTGGCTCATAAGATATGAATAATTTTAACCTTATTAGGTAATACTAAATTGCTAGGATGGTTGACTGCTAAGTCCCCCAATATCATCAGACTAATCTGTTGATCACTCAAAGCTTATTACTGGGACTTCACAAAGGGAGGACAACACCTTGACTGAATCTTAATAGTAGCTCAGGAGGGAGTATCCTGGGGGAAAATATTTTTAGAAGATCTGAGTGTCTGGGCTCAAGTTTTAAGGTAAATGATTTACTTCAGAGAAATGATTGTTAATGGAAAAAATTTATGACAATAGATTAAAGTTGGTGGACATGATGAAGGGACAATTGTTTGATAAACAAGCCATTTATCCAAGCGAGCAATGTATTTTCCAGAGAGGAGAGGTATTTGCACAGAAGAGTAAGCTATTTGTCTGGATATATTGATTCATAGAAATTTCTTAAAGTAAACAGTGAAGATATTTATTAGTTTAAAACCTTATTTTCATAAGAATCTCCTGGGGAAAAAAATAGGTATGTTGACACAGGTGGCCTTAATTTTCAGTGCTGATAAACTAAGTGAATTTATGCAGTCTCAATTCTTGAAGTCATGTGTGACAAATCTCTTTTATACAATGCTCTACCAAAGTTGGCATTTTTTCCCAATTTTGCTAATCTGATATGTGTAAATGCTGTCTAATTCTGGTTTAAACTACATGCCTTTCTCAGATTGCTGATGAACTTGAGTGCCTTTACATATTGTCAATTTGGGTTGTGTAGATGTTAGTTTGTATGTATATTTTCTAAGTGCCTGGTAAAATCATTCCCATTTTTTTTGTATTGTTTGTCTTCTTTATTGATTCATAGGAGATATTTATTTATTCTGATCCTGCACTTGTGAGTTACATGTGTTGCAAATATCTTCTTCCAGGTTTTGACATTTATCTTTCACTCTTTTTATTGTATTTTTTGATGAACAGTTATTCATTTCAGTGTAATCTAGGTTAGCAATCTATTCCTTTATGTTTAGTGTTTTTAGGGCTTTAAGACATTCTTTCATGCCCTGAGAAAATATTCTTATACTGCTTCATAATTTTTTATAACTTTTTTTACTTTAACATTTAAAGATTTAATTTACCATTATGATGATGATGATGATTAATCTAGGGGATGCAGTTTCTATTTTCCTACTTAATTTATTGAGAGTTACATCCTTCCCCAATATTATATAATAAAACTGTTATATATTAAGTTTCTGTGTATGTATAGGCTTGTTTCTGGGCTCTCCATTCTATTTCTCAGTCTATTTGTCCATTAGTGGATAAACAGAATACTGTTTTAGTCTTATATCTTTATTTTTTTTTATTTATTTTTTTTTTGGGGAATATCTTTAAAATAAGACTTTTTTTTTGGTAGTTCATGGCCCCTGCTTAATTCTTCTGTAAGAATACCTTGACTCTTCCTGCCCTTTGTTCTTGCCTGTAAACATAAAACATTAGCTTGTCAAATTCCATGAAAGCCTTGTTGGGATATTGATTAGAATTAAAGGCAATATATTCTTGTCCAATAAATATTTGCCCAATCTAACAATGTTGATTTTTTTCTCAGAAGGATATTCTATTACTAGAACCAATGTAGTAATGATAATAGCAAGGTAAATAATTGAATATCTTGGTTTTAAAGCTTTTTTAGTGCTGAAAATATAATTAAAATTCACTCTTGAAAAAACTCATTTTATAGATAATTGACTGCTACCCATAGAAGTGAAGATCAAGATTACGGCAGATATGTAGCTACAATAGGACTCAGACAAAGCTCCAATCCTATTCATTCTTACAAATATATTTATTCAGCGTCTCTATATGTGCAGGGGTATAGCAATGAACAAAATAATAAACTGTGCTTGCCCAGTGTTTCACTGTAGCATACTGCCTTACATGCCAAAACTCACAAAAGCCCTAAGGCAAATCTTATTAAACACATTCTAGGTGCTGGATACTGTTTTAGTTGTAAAGGATATAGCAGTAATAAAAGAGGGATGATTATCTATAGGAAATGGAGTCTACAGGAAATGGTTATCAGAAAAACATACATAAAAATACAAACTATGCCAAGTCTCTGAGACAAAGTATAGAGTATTGATAGACTATAACCAGGATTCTGGGAAGTACTGACCTAGAAGTACTGACCTAGAATTTCCTAGGGTATCTAGGAAATTTTTCCTGGAAAAGTCATTTTTGAGTTTTTGATTTAAAGTGTTTGTAAGGATTATCTAGTTAAAGAGGAAGAAGAGAAGGAGTCAGGCAGAGAAACCCACATGACTGCAGCCTCCGAGGAAAGTGGGAGCTCAGCTTATTCTAGGAAACGAGAAGGAGTCATTGGAAAGCAGAGAGCAAGAGTAATGATGGTACGAATCAGACTGAAGGGTAGGTTTAGTTTATAAAACGGGACCTCATGATGCATCATATTGTTTGTGAGAGAAAGGAAATGCCCAAGACAGTATGAGAAGCATTCCAAAACCAAGTAAATGGGAGATTTCAAAATCAATCTTTATATTCTTTGGAATAATGATGGGTGATTCTATTGATTTTCATCTGGCAGTAAACTGCATCAGACAGTAGAGCTGACTAGTGTGAGTAGTAAGTGATCCAATGAATGCTCTGACAATGATTAAATAAAGAAAATAGGAGAAGGATGTGCAGGAAGGGAATCCACTGTAAAATAATTACTACTTGTTAAATCTATAAAACCTTCCACTAGAAATCTAGTTGAAAATTAATTTATGACTATGTTGAATAAAAGTGGA
>NW_017732073.1:315300-376173 GCF_001890085.2 Hipposideros armiger | reverse complement strand
AATAAATAAATAAATAAATAAATAAATAAATAAATAAAGAAAATTAATTTATGTGCAATGATAAATACAAATATAAATTATCTGTTTAAATCTTCATCTTTTTTGTCTTTTTCAATTTTGCTTTCCTTTGTGGCACATGTTCATATTCAGAATCTTTAAAATGATACTTTTGTTGCCATATATTATTGAACTTGTTTGAAACATTTATAGATGTACTTTTAATAGGTTGATATATTTAAAAGTGACTTCACTTCTAAATACTTCAGATTTAATATTTAAAAAATATGAACTTCTTCCTAAGTACTCAAAATAATATCTCATCTAACAAAATTCTTAACAATCCCACAATATTAGCTGATACCTATTTCATGTTCAAATGTCTCTAATTGTCTTTCATATCCTTCTGCAGCTGATTTGTCTAAACCTGGATTCAATTTGAGACGACGCATTGCCCTGGGTTAAGCCTCTTTATGTAGAGCAGTCCTCCCGTCTCCTCACAACCCTGACCTGGTATAGAGAAATTGGCCAATTGTCCCATCAGTAGTCTTACCTTCTGGTTTTGTGTTGTCAGTTAGCACATTCCTCTATTCCCCGGATATCCTTTGCACTGGAATTTAAATTTAAAGACCTGACTACACTTTAATTTTAAACTTTTCTTGGCTGGACTACAGCATAGATGATGTATACATCATATCGCATTCCATCAGAGACATGTGTTACATAGTTGCAGCATCAGCAATTGCAAGGTTGATCATTTGATGAAGATAATAATGACCTCTCCATTGTACAGTTGTATTTTCCCTTATTACCAGAAAATCATATCTATGATGTTACTTTATCACAATTATGTGTTCGATTCTCCATTATAATCATCAAGAAAAAGTAGATAATACTGCAGTAACAAAGAATTCCAAAATCTCAGGGGCTTAAAATGAAAAAAAAATCTTATTCATTTAAAGCCTTCAATATTTCATTATATAATTAATCAGAATACCTCTCCATATCAGTGCATTCTTCATAATCACCAAAGGCACCGAAAAAATGAAATGGGCAAGTATGCAATCATTCGAAATGATTCATTTTAAGTGATTCTGCCCATAAGTTACATCTCTTGTGTCCATTCATTTGTCATTGGATGAAGCAAGTCGCATGGCTGTGCCTAATGGCAAAGAGACTGGGAAAGCATCCGGAAGAAAAGAAACAGCAGTAGCTGTGATCAGCACAAATCACATCCATCAACCATTTACCTAGTACTTTTAATGATGATTAATGATTCTTGCTGAATCACAAGATTTGCCAAAAATTTTTAAATGATGAGTTACTAATTCTATCATGTGCTCTGTCATTATTAGCTGATATCCTTATATAAAATTAGACGTTGATTATCCTGAAATATCATTTCTATTGAAAGGCAGGTTACATGTTTAATTATTTTTCTCTAATAACAAATTTTCATGGAGTTGGTGCAATAGCTTCCTTGAATGGAAATAATAAATGTTTTTGGTTTTCTCCCTTTTAGGTGTTTGTATATATTAATACATTTTCATAGAATCAGTGTATCTCCATCAATTAAAATCAATAGATGCTCAAATTGTATCAACTTTGACAAAAGAAAACTCTTTCAAGCTTTCTCTTAAGATTTTTTTACATGACCTCGTTAATCTTTGACAGCATCTTTGCTTTTTGGCACGATTTTCCAGGTTTACTTTCCCTGCCCAAGATCTGTAATGAACCATTTCTGTAATTTCTGGTTCCTTCTAGTGGAGCACAGAATAAATGAAAGAGAGGAACAGCTAGCCACTGAAAGTGCTCATTATTAATAGGGCGATATTACTTTTAGAATTCAAATGGGCAGAACTAGAAAATATGTGCTTTGAAAAGTCATATAACTGGCTTGATTTAAACATCACAAGGTTTTACTTTTTTAATAACATTTTATTTTTTTCTTTTATGCTGAAAATTCTCATGGCAATGTTATTATAATTACTTCTAGAACTCTCAATCATGAAAGCCTACAGTTACATTCTCAAAGTGGACTTTTTGCACAGTAATCACTTCAGATTCTCTGGGGAGAAAAGCAAAGAATCTAGGGTCAATTAATTTTTGAAAAGGCTGAATACCATATACCACACTGTTGGATATTCACAAAGGATACTATTAAATCAGAGACTTTGAAAAGCTGTAATGTAGGATGCATGTTTAACTTTGTTTAGACCAGTATTTCCAAAATTACACTAGTTTTTCATGGAATATATTTTGGAAAATACTAGTGTAAAGTAATTTTTAAGGATAAGTCTCTCCTTCACAATTCAGTCTGTACATTGAAGTTAAGATCTTTTATTATCACACATAATCTCAGATGTCTCATAAGCACATAAAAGAGAAATCCCTCTATCTTAATGATTTTCAGGAACTTTTTCTATTCCAGAAAAAAAAAGCAATAAAAATTCTATTAGATTGAATGAGCTAATATAAAACAAGACTTCGTGAACTCCACAGTGAAAGGACACTATAAATAGATGCTAATATTGCTTTCTGTGTCTTTGAACAGTTTTTTAAAAAAGATTGCTGAAAGTATATAATTTGTAATTTCATCTATAGAAGAATTCTTACAGTGTAATAAACTTCTAATCCATACCTATGGATAATTTTATATGAAATAACTTAGTTTCCTATGTGGTCAATAATGTGTGATTCTATTCTCTTATTAAATAAATATTTTCCGAAGGTGGACATAAATACAGTTGTACACATAAACACAACCACATATACATCCATGTAAGATGAAAACTTGCACCTACCTTTGCAATCACCACAAAGAGTGTATGATACATGTTTTTGAAAATACATTTGAAATATAAAATTATATGTAATGATTATATTACACATAGTTCTGCATTATATAATGGTTTATAAAATGCTAAGAATTTAGTCCTGTAAAATGTCCATTTAAAATCTTCAAAATTTCGGGGCTGGCTGAGTGGCTCAGTTGTTTAAGAGCTCACTCAAGAGTGCAAGCTCTGAGAGACAGCAGTTCCAGTCCTGGCCCAAGCTGAGCTGCTGCTGAGCTGCCAACAGGTGGCAGGATGGCTCAGCTAAAAAAAAAAAAAATTCAAAATTTATGTTGAATTGTTTTGTGTTAAGGCAAATGACAGTTAAGTTTATTTTGAACATGAATATTGATTTTGAATATAAATTATTGAAAGTTAAAAGATATAAACCCACATGTGTGTTATCATTAAATATAATACAGTATTTCACCTTCAAAATTATTTCTAAAAGTCTTGCATGTATGACATAAAGGGAAAAAGATACCTTTCTTTAGAATATTATTTAAGGTCTCAAAAATAAACTTTATAGAGAAACACAATGATATTTATTAATTTAATTTTTCAGCTGAGAGTTTTTCATTAAGATGTAGATTTCTATAACTTTCTATTACCATAACTGTTATAGTTAGATTATTTTCCCACTATTTTGTCTTAATGGCAATTAAATTCACTTTGAATCTCTGATTATAGCATCTCATGTTATAATTTTCTTTCTTTTTTTTTAAGATTTTATTGGGGAATTGGGGGAGGGGAACAGCGCTGGAGAATCGGGGGAAGGAGAACAGACAAATTTCTGTCCTTTTGTTCTTCAGTCTAGTTGTGGAGGATGTTGCTTCACTGGCCCAAGCTGGCACCATCATTACGCTCTTCCCGGGGGAGTCAGATCAGTTGCCGGCTTCTGGACGGCCGCTCACTGTGGCTGCTGGCTGCTCACGCACGCTGGCTGCTGGCTACACATGGTAGCCCATGGCAACCCACTGTAGAAGGGGCTGCAGGCTACACTGACACCGGGAACTCACAGCAGCCCAGCTCCAGGTTGAGCTGTTGTTCAGCATCTTAGCTGTGGAGGGCAGTGTCACTGGCCCCATATGCGGGATCCGAACCGGGGCCCTCTGGCGTCCCAAGCCAGCTCTTAACCAATGCGCCACTCAGCCAGCCCTCATGTTATAATTTTCAAAGGATCCTCTTAGATAGAGGACTGAAAAGCATAACCCTAAACAGTGTGTAAGGATTAAGATCTAACAGGAATTTTTAGTCGATATGTTTGCTATTGAAGCTTCAGAAGAAAGCTCCACTCACGGGATGTGCAGTGATTCCAGGTAATGTGTGTGAAGTGCTTTGCACCTGGAGCCCTGTAAAAATGGAAGAAGTACCCAAGGAAGATGAACCTTAGCAGCACTAAGATGGCGTCATGGCCAGAAGAAAGGCTCTAGCCAGCAGCTCTCATTTCCTGTGCTTGTTAGTGCTCTGAATTTATAGTCTATAAATTTCCTTTAGAGCAATCAGAGACTAAGCAATTATGTTACAATGTAGATTTGGTCTAGATCTGGTAGAGCTTTGTAATAACATTCAGCACAAAGTGGTGAGCATTAAAGCCACCCTTTGTCTTCCCATTCTGCCTTGCGCTGCATTATCATATCCTAAGTAACTGACTGGAAATTAAGCATATGCTTTAGGTACTTTGCTGAGAGAACAATTGAAGCATGGGGAGTGGGACAAAAGAACTACAAATGTTTATAATAGGCTCCGCCTTATCTTTATTCCACTTCCATTGTGTTATGAATAGAGAATGGTGACAGTTTCTCTATTTTCATTATTTCCCTTGGCTTTCTCATCTGTAAGAAATGGTCATAAAATGCAGACATAACAGAGTTCTTTAGGGAGAATTTATTAGATAATTTATATAAAAGTTAATGGCTTGAATGTGCCCTAGATATAAAAGCTATTTTTAAAAAATGGATATTATTCATAGTTAAAATACACAACTGAAGGAGAGTTTGGAACCATAGTACCCTTTTCAGCAATAATTTCAATGAAGCATTCTAAAATTCAAATAATTGTACTTTACTTACTTTCTTCCATACTTTAATCATTGTTGAATTATAAAGAATACTTTACTTTTGAATATGTGCCAATGTTACATACATCTTAAACTTTTATACTTTATGCTTCCAAACAGTATTTTTCACTTCAACTAACTCTTTTAATTACTCTTGGGTATCTGGCCCAATCCATGTGTACCGTATTTGCCGGTGTATAAGACGATTTTTTGGCCCTGAAAAATATGCCTCCAAGTGGGGGGTCGTCTTATACGCCAGGTACACTTCAGATAGACTGCCCATAGTGCTTGTCCCGTGCCATAGTGGCCTCCCGATGCCCGCCCACTTCATTCCACATACCGTTCAGGCATCAGCAGCGCTGCTGGGTGTATGCTCGGCTGTTATGCGATTTTGCGAGTGTGGTAAATTCGGGTTACCGTATATTTCTTTACATATGCATTGAAGATTCGCGATTTTGCACTATCATGGTGCCTGTTAGAATGTTGAAGAGCTTGCACTTGCGCACTAGTGAGGTCCCAGGGAGATGCTGATGCAAGGGTGGACCAGACTGCTATAGTGACAGGGCGGGCAAACAGGGAGCAGGGACCAATCAAATCAGGCTTTGTATACAGCCAACAGCCAACCACAATACTGCACCATTGTACAGTACAGCATAGAAAATGTCGACCAGTCAAACCCCTATCATCCCTATCATGGCACCAGCCAAAAGAAAGAAGTATGATGCAAATTTTAAACTGAAAGTTATAAACTTTGCTAAGGAAAATAATAATTGTGCTGCTGCAAGACAATATGGAGTAACAGAAAAGATGGTTCGGGACTGGAAATCAAATGAGAAAGCATTAAAGAGTATGCCAAGGGGTAAGTGTGCATTAAGAAGAGGCACCCCACACTGGCCAGAACTCGAAAAACATGTAGCAGACATGGTGGCTCAACATCGCCAAAACGGTTATGTGGTGACACGAAATACAATACGCTTGTTTGCACTTCAGTGGGCCAAATCAAATCTGATATTGTTTTACCTTTTATTTGGTGTGTGGAAGGTGTGCAGAAGAGGGGGTAGTCTTATACGGCGAGTATATAACAAACTCTGTATTTTGAGTGGAAATGTTAGGGGGTCGTCTTATATGCCCAGTCGTCTTATACGCCGGCAAATACGGTACTTCAGAGAATTTTTTTTAGATCCAAACACTTTCTATTTGAAAAACATCATTACTAACCTTATTGTATCTCATGAAAACAGTGCAGCTTTAAAAAAGTATCTTTTTTCTATTTATAAATTCTAACTCCTGAAATAATTAGGCTCAGCTTTTATTTTTTTCAATGAGAAAAAATCAAATATTTTGCCTAGAATCACTAGTCTTCTCTCTTCACATCTTCAGTTGTCCCTCTTGGAAACTAGTTATAAGTATTTAATTCATGGAAAAACAAACAAACAAACAAACTTAAGTGTTTGAATGCTAGTGAATACATCTGTCCTACTGAAGTAAGTTACTATTGGCTACAGAGTTAATTCTTTTGGCAGAAGCTTGATTCTTATTGTCTGCATATAATTAGTAAGTTGGATGCCTGTAAGAACAAGATAATTTCTTAAAAAAAATAAAAATCTACAAATGGACCACAATTCCAGATATGACATCAGCAATTTATTTCATAGTCTTTTAACTCACTGTATTCAGTTCTCTCACCTCCATACCATCATCTCTTCAATCCCAGACTACTTGTAATTTTTTATAGTCAAGATGGCTCTAGGAGAGAAATATGACAAAGAAAACATATGAAATAGTCTAGTTACTCCAAGGAAGTGCCAGACTCCAACCCTCTACTGGCTTTTTCAGTGGCCTTCAGTGAGGAAAGATTTTTCCCTGGAACTTTGATATCTGCCAAGCTCTCAACTGTCCCTTCAGTGGCCCTGAATAAATTGTTGGTGTATGAATTAGTCTGCACTGGCTGCCATAACAAAACACCAAAGACTGGGTGGCTCAACCAACATAAATTTATTTTCTCATAGTTTTAGAGGCTGGAAAGTCCAAGATCAAAGTGTCAGTGACTGGTGTCTGGTGAGAGCCTCCCGTTGGATTGAGAAGCCTACCTTCTCACTGTGCTCTCACTTGGCCTTTCCTCCATAGGTGGAGAGAGAGAGAGAGAGAGAGAGGATGTGCTATTCTTATAAGGGCACTAATCCTATTAATCAGGGCCCCATACTTATGACATTTAATGTTAATTCCTTTCTTAGACGTCCCCTCTCCACATACAGGCACACCGGGAGTTAAGGCTTCAGCATATAAAATTTCAGGGGCTATAACCACTCAGTTCATAATGGAGTGCTTGGCAACTAAATTTTAGATATTCAAAGGAAGTTCACATGAGTTTTATGTATTTATCTCCCAAGATAAAAATTAAAGCTCTCTCAATGTAAAGTGGTATAACTACTTGGGAAAATAGTTTGGGAGTTTATTAAACAGTTAAATATAAGCTTACCTCATGACTCAACAATTTTAATCCTAGGAATCTACCCAAGGAAAATGAAAACTATATCCACAGAATGACATGAACACAATCGTTCATAGCAGCATTACTCAGAAGAGCCTTCCACTATAAACAATTCAGATTTCCATCAGTATGGCTGGCCAGTGAAGACACAAAATGTGGTATATCCACATATGACTAAGTAAATACTATTTTAGTTTAAAAAGAATGAAATACTGATACATACTTCAACATGGATGGATGGAACTCAGCAACAATATGCTAAGTGAAAGAAGTCAGATGCAAAAAGCTGCATATTGCATGATTGTATTTATATAAAATGTTCAGAAAAGACAAAGCGAAAGAAAGCAGAGGATGCTAGGACTGAGGGTGGGAGCAGGACTAATTGAAAAAGGTACTCCAGGGAATTTTGGGGGTGATGAGAGAAATATTCTGAAACTACATTATGGAGATGGTTGCACAACTCTATAATATAATTTACTTAAATCACGGAATTGTATACTTGCAATGGGTGAATTTTATGATGTGTAAATTATACCTTAATAAAGCTGTTAAAAATTAAAGCTCTCTCATATAAATGCATGTCCCTGTATCATATTAGTAGTTTCAAGTCAAACTCTTGCCAGTTTTCAATAAGATTCAGTCATACTATTACCCTGAAATGACCTTTAATTTCTGGAACCCATCTCAGTATTCTCTTAATCCCTCCTGCTTTCAGGGAAGAATTCTCCTCTCTAAATATTACTTTACTGTACAGGACTTAAATTTCTTAGTATTTCTTTATGTGAAACATTTTTCTCTTCTCTTATCAAAGATCCCTGAGATTCAGATCACCTGACAAATGAAAACCAGAGAGAACATTTATGAGAGTCTGGGTGTTGCAAGATGGTGTAGATCAAAACTCCTGTAAAATCCTGGATTCAAATCTTGTCTCTGTCTACTTTACTTTAGCTGAGTGACCTTATCTAAGTTATCTAACTACCCTGAGTTTATCTCTCCATCTCTAAAATATGGATGGCATCAGCAGTATTGGTGGGAATATAAATGAAAAATTATTGGTAGAAGTTTTTACTACAATGTCTGTAGCATTGTTTATATAGCCCTTGAGTATTGAATGTGTGTTCTTCTTTCATTCCTGGAAAATAGTTCTTTAATATATTGCATAATTCATACATTTCACTCCTTCAAAATTCTGCTGTCTTTAGCTTAACAGGATTTCTCTTGATAATTTAAGAAAAGTTAAATCGGTGGAAAAGTATAGGGACAAAATCAACAAAACTGTTATTTTGAGTACAAGGAGCACATCAAAATAACTTTTTAAGGGCAATGTAAGAAGGCAGCTTAAGTCAAGCATCTGTCATTTGATTTAAGTCTTTTTGGTCAATGTTATGGGCTTGAAGGAACACATAGCATTTAATAATTAAATGATACAATCTACTAACATGAGACTTTGTGGGAAGTGACTGGTTAGTTTAACTCTAATTCATTTTAGAAAGGTTCTTATCACAGCTAATCCGAAGAAAAAGAGAGTTCAGAGGGTCCCTATTATTTAAAGATAGGACAGCAGCAGTCCCTTGGGATTTATAAGAACAACATACCAGATTCAAATATTGTTAAGAGTTTATATAAGTTCTTCACCATAGCCCACTAGACATTTTTAAGGTATGAATATATTTTTATCTCTTCAATAGGAGACTAACCTTTCCATAATGCATTTATTTGAAATGTTTCCAATCCATTTCTTAGCATTCTGCTAAAGCTCTGTAATGTGTTCAGGTTCTTGCTGTTTACATTCTTAATTTTGTATCAAATATTAAATATGAGTCCTTCAGCAAGTTAAAGATCATATGACTGCATAAACAATGTATGCAACTCATTTTCTATTCAATGGATTTTAAAGTGCCTTTTACAAAGCAAAGCAAAAAAACAAAAGAGAAGCTTGCTCTTGAGAACTAAAACTTCATTTTGGATTTTGAACGCCATGATTGCTCATGACATAACAGCCTTATTTCTACAAAGTTCATGGTTCCTAAACAAAAATTATGAGATGAGACTCTGTACCTCAAATTTCAATGTGATGCTAACCTGTTTGTCTTTTTGTTTTCATTCTAATAACCTAATAATAAAATGGAAATAACTGTATAACTTCTCTTGTGCTTAAAAGCATTTTGAAGGAGTAAACAAATTTCAAGGAGTTTCCACTATTTTGAACAGTAAAGCCTATTTTCTGTACTATCCCTTTTTCAAATATCATCATGGCCTTTAATTATTTATATAGGGAGACACTGAAGGGAAAAGCAGATGTCAGGGTGGATGAACTGTTTAAGACATTGTTCTTTATTTTTCATATGAGCTTAAATTGAGACTTTTAAAGATTTTTTTGGCAGCAACCTCCCTTCCAACCCCCACCCAAACACCAATCCCATGTGAGAGTTTTGGACTTCACAGATGAAATGAACTAGTAAAATATGCTGTAGCCATAATATAGCATGCTCACTTTTTTTCATCTTTGAAGTGAAAAAATTATTTCTAGACTATGACTTTATATGCGATTGTAAAGATGTGATATATATGCTATACATATATATATATATATACACATATATATATGATTTTTATGATATTATACACTTAAAAATGTGACTTTTTATTTCTGGGGTATCTGTCAGCAGTAGATATGTCACAAAATATTTTTTGCCACAAACTTTTAGAGTTGTGATCAAGAAGACATAGAGAATTACAGTTTTACATCAAGTACCATAAACATTAGCATCGAAACTGGTGAAGAAGTACATAGACAAACTCATGCCATTCTTGCTATTAGAAATAGAAGGAAAATAAGAAGAAAAAATAAGAAGAAATGCCATTTCATTGAAAGATAACCCATCATTTTAATTTATGCTCCTTTTCAGTATTTCGTCAGATCATTTATGTATATCTATAACATATACATAAAATATTTGGATATTACATATATATACTTATAGCACATATGTATTACTTGTACATATATAAATATCCAAATGTCTTTGTTATCTCAAGTTAGGCAAACTATGCAACATTATTATAATGTTTATGTGTGTTTCTTCCTAAATAATGAAGAAAACATATGTCGTTATAGTCTTGGATTGCACGGTATGTTCTTTATAGTTGCTGAAAAAAAAGTCTTTTGAAATATCACTGGAAAATCATTTTTGAAAATCACAGAAACATTCATCAGCCAGAGAAATTTTCTCTTACCTCAACAATATGTAGCAATACTTCAGAGTTAAGTATTATAAAACAAAGGGCACTGTAGTTGCATTAAAAAGTAAAAAAGTCTTTAAAGTACTTCAAAGTTACAGATCAGGTTGCCTTATTGCTTTAGACTACTATTATTTTCTTATTTTCTATTTTCAAGATTTGGCTTATGCCTGGTCTACATGCTAGAATTTACAGTTGGTTTCCTGTGGAAGAAAATTTAATAGGAAAAGGAAAGCAAATGATACATCTTTTGTGTTTCATAAATGGCTTACTGCTGGCATTCTTATGTCAATTGAAAGGGGCTTTAGAAATTGTCCATTCCAACACCCCAATTTTAAATATAAGGTAGTGAGATATAGATGGTTTTATTTTTTTTCATTTTCAATTACAATTGGCATGCAATATTATATTAGTTTCAGGTATGCAACATAATGATTAGACATTTAAATAAAGTGATCACCCCTGTAAGTCCAGTACCCATCTGACACCATACACAGTTATTACAATATTATTGATATATGCCCTAAGCTGTACTTTACATCCCTGTGACTGTTTTTACACCTGGTAATTTGTACATCTTAAATCCCTTCTCCTTTTTCGCTCTTCCCCTCGAAACCCCTCCCATCCAGCAACCATCGATTTGTTCTCTGTATCTATGAGTGTGTTTGTTTCATTGAGATATAGAGTTTTGAAATGGCTTGTCTCAAGTCGCTTGGCCAAAATCACAAGGCTAGTCAACTCCCAAAATTCTTGTAGTGTAGCATACTATGAACTACTCAGTGTGCTACACCATCTCAGCCTAAATATACGTTAAGGGGATTTTCTTTAGCAATAACACTCATCTGAGGAATTGACTACATTCCTTTTGTTTCCTGCCAGGATTGTCAGATACAGGCATTGTGCCACTATTCAAAGGTATATGAGTGGAAGTTCAGAAACATCTACTTCAGAATGCCAGTGTTTTTATTTTTTCTAGTGCGAGTCAGGTCCTCTTTTGTTTCCTCATTCTAAGTCTCACTAGAATGAAATTAACCTTTTATCCTGTCACCAACACCAAAGAGCTATTTTTTTGTGAAGGCATTCAATACTTGCCATAGCTGCTATAGAGTAGGTGCTCCAACTGCAGGTGTTGCTATGGGTTATGCAACCCAAATTACAGGGCCCATAATACAGTTTCTTCAGGTTTTCACAGGAGTTCCTGTAGCTAGGTTACTCTATTGAAAAATATCATACTTTCAGGAAAATAACCTGATAAACTTACTGAACATTAAGAGTGATATATTATTTTTCAGATTGAAACTGTGGTGTTCCCTTGTCTTGTTTTCTTCTGTTTAAGTACAGATTGTAGTTACCTCATAGTGAGGAATATGGAAAGATTTAGTAGATGAGTAGATAAAATATTCAACAGGGTAGAAATTAAATATGATGACTTTGCTTGCCCTTTGCAAAACAATGAACAAAAGACAATCGGAGTTCTCTGAACTCAGAAATGCTCTTTATAGTGTCATAATTGATTTACATATATATTATTTTCAATATGCAGAAATAAGAAAAATAGGCACTAGAAAATGTATGGAAGCATCCAAACCATTTTGATTTTGAAAGTTCATCATAATTTGAATTGAACATATTACTATTTTTTAAGTGAAGTTGAACGTTTGTCTTTATTCATCTTCAAAATTATCATATCAGTGTGCCCCAGAGTATCCCACAGATGATTATTTTTCATAGGGTTTATCATTTTCCTCATTCTACTTAACCAAAGATAGTAGGTCCACACACACAACGCACATTCACACATTATATTTGCTATATGATCCATTTGCCCAGCTAAGCTGAAGAGTAGATGTTAAAGCTATGGATGCAGACGTGATTTTTAAAACTAGGTCCACTATTTGGTTAGTATGCCACTTTGAGAAATGTAGTTAAGCTCTCAAAATCTTTGCTGCTTTATATGTCAATTGGTGGTAATAATATCTACCAGATGAGGTTGTCATGAAGATCATATGCCTCACACAAAGTAAATAATAAATATTAATCAATCTTGTATATTTTTTGATACAGCCTTTAATATTTTATCCTTCCAAAATCTGACTGTTAATTTAAACAAAAATGGAGATATTAATATTTCCCAGTGATTATAGCATGGTTTTTCTTAATGGGACATCAGATTCATCATGGCATTTCAAGGAGAATTTAGAATTTTGTTTAGGTATTTAAACCAGGTCATCCCATTCTTTGCATGTTCTAGAATTACACTTATTAAAGTGTTCATTATTTCTTGATAATTATCAACATGTAGTTCATTTTATACTTCCTCAAATATCTCTGACTTCCTATTACTTGCTTTTCTAGTCATTGAAATGTTGGATCACTACCGACCCAGTAGCATAGATATCACTAGGGTCTCACTGATAAAATCAGTATTTTGTAGTTTAAAAAAGCAAACATTTAAGTTTGTACAATATAATTAATTAAATTCACTATTAAATTTAGAGTATTCAGTTAATGAAGTCTTTCTTAGAAGCTTATGACATTCTTAAATTAGATAAATTAGTTTATAAAAAGTAATGTGATTTTAAGATGTCTGTGTCACAACTAGCTAGCTAAAGAGGAGTTAAATTTCCATAGGTAGCATTTGGGCTCTTTGTCTTTCAATGCTGTGTTATTCAGCATGTTTCCAAGGAAACTGAATTCAGCTTTCAGCTGTGTGCTGCCAAAGACAAATTTGGGCTATACATAGGATCTGCCTGAATCAAGATGACACGCAATATTAATCTCGTAATGACTGAAAAAAAAAGCATGATGATACTATATCAGACCCTTTTAAAACATTCCATTTTGGGGTGCTTTGCATGACAGAAATAGCTATATTATTCTTGATTATCACCAAGGCAAATAATGTCAAATAATATTAAAAGTTTCTATAACCTTTGTGATGTAAGAAATTTACAGGGTGATCAGAATAGAACTGTTCATTTTGTCTGTTTATCATCTATCTATCTAACTATTAATCACCTATCATCTATATGATAAAAGCATGAATTACTAGGAATGGCAATGGGGATATATATCTCCTGTTAATCTCTATATGTGTAATGCTAGAATCAGCTGTCTCCATACTGTAAATTACTCTTAACAAGCAAAGTTAGTATTTTATTGAATATCAGATATTTTTATAATTTTAAAAATATTATTCTTTGCTAAATTTTAATACTAATTAGGAAATGAAACTTATTCTATTATGTGTCATGAGAAAGAGTAAGATAGCATTAAAGTGAAATGTTTCTTTATAAAATTATTTTGAGAGTTTTTATGAAGGATCTAATACATTAGAAATCTTGGCATAATTAAAATGAGATTCCACTCTTTTTTTTCAAATTAAAATTAGCAGAAGATTTGAAACTTTTACTTTACTGAAATATATACATATATAGTTTTTATAATTATTTATATAAATATATAGTTATTTACTGAAGTAATATATATCGTAATATATATATATATATATATATTTATATATATATATATATATATATATATATATATATTTTTAAATATGAAATTTGTTCATTTGGGATGGTGTTACTTGTAATATTAAAGAATATCCAGTTTTCAGAAACATATGAAATAAATACCTTATTTTTGACTGAGTGAGTATCAGACCTAAAGAATACACATAGACAAGTAAAGTGATATTTGCATGATATATTTTCCTGGGATAGTGAGCCTCCTTTTAAGATTAGATTGCTCACCAGTGTTTAGGAATAAGGTCTATCTGGGAGAAGCAAAATGGGGAATAAGGAAGTGCACAATTTGTTAAACAATAACAATAAGGGTAGGTAAAGCAATTCTTGGAGAATTTTGAAGTTTTTTCCCACTTCTAAGTCTATTATAGATTTTTTTGTTAAATTCTAATTCCTTCTCCTAAACACTCATTCTCAAAAGTAATTATGTCTTTTTGCATCTACATCAAAACGCTAGTCTGAAATAACCTAGTGTAAGCAAGAGGTCACATGACCTTTTTAGGCTTAACATGGTACAGTGTTATCAGTTAGGAATTAGTTTGGTGAAACACAAAATGTTGGGAATCATTTGGCTTCCTCCTGAATTGTGTTTATTGTGCTTTTTCTGTTAGATATATTTTGTGTATGAAATATCTAATACTCTATGTCTTTTTTTTTTAAGATTTTATTGGGGAATTGGGGGAGGGGAGCAGCGTTGAGGAATCGGGGAAGGGGAACAGACAAGTTGCTGTTGTTTTGTTCTTCAGTCTAGTTGTGGAGGATGTCGTTTCACTGGCCCATGTTGGTATTATCATTGTGCTCTTCTCAGGCGAGGCAGATGCTCGCCGGCCATGGGACGGCCACTCACAGTGGCTCATGCCAGCTGCCAGCCAGCACCACTGCAGCCTATGCCATCACCAGCCACTCACGGCAGCCCAGCTCCAGGTCGAGCTGTTGTTCACCATCTTAGCTGTAGAGGGTGCAGCATCACTGGCCCTCATGTGGGTTCTGAACCAAGGCCCTGCTGCTCAGACCTGGCATCCCAATGAAACTCTTAATCATCGTGCCAATTGGCCGGTCCTAATATTCAATGTCTTAAAGCCAACATTGATCCATGCTCACATTAAGGAACAGAAATATTCAAAGACTATTTTATAAAAAATATAATTACTTAATTAGGGAAGACATTTTTGTCTTGTTTTTTTTTGTTTTTTTTAATTTCCTACATCAATCTTCACTTGTTTGAACAATGCCTTATTCCTGAGTGCATATGCTACATCTGCTGAATGGGTTTTGAACAAAATATCTATATATTCTAAAGATTTCTTTAATACAGCTAATGAATCAATGTTTATTTATTTATTTTTTGTATTATAGGATGAACAATAACAAAGCGGATCTTAATTTGAATGAGTTGTCAAAATTTATTGAATTAAAATTATAAGCCTTTTTACCTGTTTCCTCCTACTTAACACATCCTAACATAGTCATGTTTACTTTAATTTGTAGTAAGTAAAACTAACTCAGGATGGAGATGAAAAGGTATAGTTACTTATACCTGACTAAGTGGCTTGAATTTTTCCCCATTAAAACTTACCAAAGGCTTTACCTCATTATATTTCCAGCTTAAGGTAGCGCTTCTTTTACTAATTTCCTATGACACAGTGAATTTCTCCCTCTTCATTTTGATTGTCCCTTAACTTGTATTTTCATCACCTGGGTAATGCAACTGACAAGTGTGTATATGAACAGTGACACATCTCATCGATATATATTGTACTCAAGGAGAGTAATTTGCCCAAAGATCATAGCCTGCCCAGCAATTTATCTCACACCTGCCCAGACAGACGCAACAGTCTAGCTCATCCATCAAAGTTCATGATCTAAGCTCAGTGGAATTTGAAACTTACAATAAGAAAATGAAATTGGTTTAATCAAGATTATAAGCAAGGTGACACAGAGTACACAGTTACAAGGCCCTATTTTAAACCAATTATTTGTCAACATCTAAACATTCAAGTGAATTTGAAAATGGATATCCTTTTAAATATATATTTCACATTATGACCTCAACCAATTTTTTATGGATTTTAAATGTAATTTTCTAATATAAGAACATGAATTTGTAGAAACACTTAAAAATGTTTGCAATCTTTCAATTTTCAATTATAAACTTGGTAGTTAAATCCTCAGTACATAGAAAGACAGATTGCAAATAGAGATCTTTGTTTTGTTTCAGTGTTTCCATCACATTTTGATGTTCTCATAGACTTTAAATGTTAGAATAAATTGTAACATTAGTCAGTCCAAGCACAATAATCATTAATACCTTTATCGTTCATTATGGTAGCATCTTACCATTTTTAAAATGTTTTAATATGTCACCTTATTTTCAAAATTTTGTTCCCCAGATTGGGCACTTGAAGTAGACAGATGATGATATCCCTCTTTTATAGATGGGAAAACTGAAATTTGGGCAGGTTAAGAAACTCTTGGGCAAAGTCACAAAACTGACTACTGAAAGTATTAAGAGCAGAATCTAGATCTTCTGAAACTTATACTTTTTTTCCCCCCACAATGCATGACTACCTTTTGTGGCACTTAAGTGTTTCACAAAAAGCTGAAATGGACCTTGGACACCATCGGGTCTAACCTACCTGATTTTACAAATAAAAAGTTAAGTTCAGAGTGAGAGCATAGATCTCAGAGGAGAACCCGGGTGCCCAAATTCATCCACATGATATTCTTTCTAAAACAAGTTTCCCCTCAAATACGTGGTATGGCACTTGCTCATGTTGAACCATGTGAATTAACTGTCTGTATTTTGGCACCTATAATGTAGAGGTGACACGTTCCAAAAAAACTGTTCTAACCAGGAGATGATAGATGATTTTTTTAAGTGCCTGTCTTCAAAACTTGTGCATATGCAGATACCTATCTAACAAGAAAAACTTCTGATTTGAAATTTAAATGAAAAGCATCCTTCTTATACACCATGAGTCCACTGAACGAGTTCAAATTTTCTTTTACTCTTTATCTTTGCTTTGTAGATAGCAGAATTAGACCCTGGGGCATAACTACACAGTCATAGATCTATTACTTCAGGTGAACATAAAATCCTTAAATTTCAGTTTCAGCTTACATTGGAAGTTTCAGCACCTTGGCAATGTAGATTACATTTTAATATAAATAAGTATGTGGATAAAAATACCAAATCCCTTTTTCAGTAGGCTTAGGAAATTAAAGTTTAATATTAATAAGATCTTATATATATTAGCACTTAATTCAAATAATAGAACTTGAGTCAATCTATTTATTCCTGTAACAGCCATTTAAATTTCATACACATTTAGGGTAGATTTTTTAAAAGTTTTTTTGTTTGTTTGTTTTTGTTTTTTTATTGGGGAACAGTGTGTTTTTCCAAGACCCATCAGCCTCAAGGTGAGTAGTTGTTTCAATCTAGTTGTGGAGGGTGCCTCTCAGCGGCCCTTGTGGGGATCGAACCGGCAAACTTGGTGTTATGAGCACAGCACCCTGAGCTAACTGGCCACTACTAGGGTTCATTTTTGACACTGTGAGATGGTATGGTGCCTCTCCTCAGTTTCCTGTTTATGTAAATGTGGAACTTATGTCTGTGCTAGCAAGGAAGAAGAGGAAAATATCTGTAGGAATTAAATGGACTAGTTTATCTGAGTCAGAAGCTTCAAATTCCAATATTTCAGAGAAAGAAAAAATTATCATACTTGTTAACAATTCAATAGATCTCCTTGTCTGTGAACTAGAACACTGTTTACTTTCGGCCTGGGTTTAGAGATTAGGAATGGAAAGGCTGACTAAAGTCCCATGATGGTGCTGTGCTAGGTTGCTGAGGTGTTGTTCTCTTTGTTTCTTAGAGGACTATTTTATTGGTGCTAGCTCAGAGACAGTAGGTCACAATGATCCGCTATCATAATTTTTGCGTAACTAGTATCAGATTTAGCCGCCAGAGGACGCTAAACTGAAAGATAGGAAATGTACAGTTTGGTTTTCACTTGTCCTTAAGATTCTTTGGTGTCTTCAGGTGCTCATGTAACTAACCTCAGACGTCTGTTTTGTTTTGTTTTGTTAGTTTGTTTTTGTTTTTTGTCAGTTACAAAGGGATGAAGTAACAAAGGGATGAGTATGTGCTTGTCCATCCACTTATGAGTCTATTGTGAAGGGACATTCAGAATATCTGTTTGAAGTGTTGGATTGAATGGTTTTGATATCCTTGAAATCTACCACAGTTTCTATTCTGAGACGCTTTATTTATATTAATATAGCTCATTTACCCTTTGATTAATTGTTGGGCATTCACGGCATGCTGGACTGTCCAGCCCCCATCATGCAGCACTGCGAGCTTGTGGTGATTAGACTGGTTTAATACTACACTCTCCTTCAGTAAAATTACTGTACTCCCTCATCAGATGAAATGTTTCATTAGGCAATATGTGACCTCTAGTTGGAGATTATTACTCTGATAATTACCCAGCAAGATGGAGAAAGCTGATTACCTTAGTCTTTTTAGTGCTTTTATTCTTCACAATGAACTTTCGTGGGGGCTAGAATTACTAAAATGCCACAATATCCCTTAAGTTTGTTTTATGTAACCATCTAAGAGAGGGCCATGGTGGCATTTGATAAGTTTTTAGGCCATGGCCACAAATCTTTTTTATGAGCTATTGTTTACTTGAGTGTGATAACCATAAGACTAGCATTGTAATTTTACTTTAATATTACAAACTGCATTTATTGCATTTTCAGATATTTTCACTTTTCAGGCGCAAACATGAGACGGTCTAAAAACTGCAGTTGTACTGCATGTAAGTGAATCTTTGTCTTGTTTAAGTGACCATAAAACAAATAACAGCAATCATACAATAGAAGGAAACATTAATGAGGGGAAAGAACATGATGCTTCAAACGATTTTTGTAATTTTAAATTATGTTTGTGTCTGTATACAGATCTTAATAAGGTTTTGTCTCCTTACAACAAATAATTTTACCTCATTGGGTTTTACAATGTCAGTAGTATTTGTGCATTTTTTTTTCTTTTGGCAAAATCACCAAATTGCTTTAGTTTTCATTTGGCATAATGAATAGCTAAAGACCAAGAATGATTTGAATGCAAAAAAAAAAAAAGTCTTACATCTTTCTGCTATTATATTCTTTATCAGAGGCAAATTTTGTGACTGTTAATAATCAACATTTATTAAAAACAGCTTTTATTTATTAAGTGTTTACTATTTGCCAGGCATTTTCTGTGTTTTGTGTTCATTATTTTTGTTGGGCATCATCCCCAACCAGTGGTAAATAGAGGCTTAAAAAATCTACTTTGGGGGGCTTAACCAAAGTTTCGGAGTACATATTACTCTAGAAGATTATAGTCCACTGAGAGTCAGTAGGACCAAACCATATTTTATCATCATCATATATTCCTTCATGCTCTTCTAACTCCTTGAAGTGATTAAATAAGAGTAAAAAGTAGCCTACCATAAGTATGGGTTCCTTTAGTTTTCTATTAATTGCCAGTTGTGAATTTCATGCTAGTTAAAGGTAATTAATACTTCATGCCTTTAAAATCATGTAAGAATCTATTTTTACAAAACACAGTAACATACAACAACGTCCTGAGAGTTGTGTTTTTCTTGGCCCCATTGATCACTTATGACATAAGTTGAATCATAATGCAAAACTGTTCGTGGCCTCTTATGTTGGAATCACCTCCAAAGCTTTCATCAATTTTATTATAATGTCCCCAATAATATGCATCTTTATTCATTGAGGATAAAAACATTTTTCAAATGGGCTAAAATTAATCAAATGAGATTATAACTATAAAATCATCAGTGCTATGCTTGGTATATATGCTACTCAGTACATTGAAGTTTTGTTATTATTGTTAATATTAATATTTTAAGGCTAATTCTGATAACTACATTGAATGACCAAATTAGGAAACACTGTTTGCAGTAATGGGAGTAGTGAGATCAATTTTCTTATTTGGCTTTGAAATGACACTACAGTCAGCTCCAAAAGAGAAAATCCAAAATTTCTTTCATTAGTTGCAGTATGAGGTAACTGCATGATTTTCCACGTGATACAATGAAGGACACTATTCATTTGAATAATGAGCCTGTTGTATCAAACACCACTCTCTGTGCTTTATAATAATTTTACAATCAGCAATACAAAAACAAAATACTAATAACATCAAACATTTAGGTAGAGCTTACTGTGTACCAGGCACTGTTTATTTACACCAATATGTTTCTTAACTTCATGGGTAAGCCCTATTATTATCATCCCCATTTTACAGGCGAAGAAAGAGAGGCACATAGCTGAAAGGTAACTCAGCCAAGGTAGCAGAGTCACCATGCACCAAAGCTAATATCAGAACCCTGGCTACAGAGTCCATGCTTGGAGTCAAAATGGGGTAAAATCAGCAACAACCACTTTAAAGTAGAATAGGACCTCATTAGCTGACTTATAAAGATTATGAAATAAAGTTTAAGAATAATTAAATGTGATTCATTAAAATGACTTTTAAAATTGTTTTTATGCTTTACTCAAAGTTAGCAACATTTAGTTAGATTTTGATTTCATATAATTCAAATATAATATCCCCGTTGCCCACTAACAGGAATTTTAAAAGTTTTGCAAGACCTGTAAGTTTGTTTATATGGAATAATAGAGAAACGCCTCTGGTTGTTCTTGACTCATGGCAATTTTAAAATGTCGATACAAAATTGTCCAGCATTTTAAAAACTATGTTTCTTTGTTAATCTTGTTTTAAAGTGCAACATACATGAAGGATATTATAAATAAAAGGTTATTTGTCAAATTTTCAAACAATACACTTGAAGAACATAATAATTTTCAGGTCACTGGAGGAATTTAGTGAAATTGCAGAGCAATTTTGAATATCCCTTCTATATATGTAAACTAGCTTATAAAAAAAGAACAGAAAGAAAAGTTGAACTATAAACAATAAAAAGTTATTTTAAATGTGTCTCCCAGGAAAACATAATTTTCATTTTATTTTAAACAAATCAATTTATAATGCTCACCCATGATTTACCATTTGTAAATTTGAAAGCTTTTACTGAAGAATTAAAATAATAATTTCAGCATTTTCCCCTTACTTCATGTCTTCTGTGTTTCCGCTAAACATTAATTCCAGTTTTTGGGAAATCAAAATATACTCTGAACTACTTTGCTGGATGTATCCGAAATTTGGTTACATGAATAAGCTTCCAAATTATTTGTTTTTTAAAGTTTATACTTGTCAGCAATAGTATTTATTTGTATGAATTTAACCTAGTACTTTTCACTGTAAGTTGCTAAGCATCTGCTATCTTTACTTGTAATAATTTCAGATATACTGGAATTTGTTGTTTAAGTAATGTTAACATGAAATATGTATTGTTATATGTTGAGATAATAAAAAGTAATAACATTTATATATTTAGATTTCTTTATGAGTGAATCTTTACCTGCTTTGGCTTGGTTTCTTGTTTGCCCAAAGGAGTTAATCACTAGATATATTACATGAACCTTTCCATGAATTTTGTGTCTTAATTTTACAAACCATTTCAGAGACGACTCTAAATGGTTAGGCTACTTTTTACTCTTATTTAATTGGCAGCTTGCTACAAATAAATAGCTAACCGCCTTTACAATTACTTAGAAAGAACAAGAATCCTCCTTTACAATTACTTAGAAAGAACAAGAATATTTTTGTTGGAAGAAATCAAATTATGTATACTAAATTACTATTTTTTATTTTAAAGAGAGAATTATTTGCCTCCAAAATTCAAACTACTTTAAGCACTCATCTGTAATGGGAGTGATTTTAATATTAAAAAAGATGTTTTCATTCTCGTTTTTTTGGAATAAATTGTTGAATACATCAATGATTCTTAATGAGCTTAAATTATTTCAATTCTTTCTGTTACAATATTATTAAAATGCAACAATTTATTCTTAGACAATTTCTTATGAAGTTACTTTTTTTTCTCATTTCTAAGGCAATGTCTTACAATGCTAAATTCTTAATCTATGATTTCTTTTATTAAAATGTTACCAAAAGAGATTTTTTATTCCACCAGGATTTAAACGTAAGTTTAATTACCAAAGCCTGGTGGAGCAGGAGTTACTGAGGGAGGAAAATGTTGCTGATTAGAACTTGAACCAGAGTCAAGAGTTAATCATTCTTAGAAATTGTGCTGGCTTCTTAATGGTGCTTGGTGGAAACTGCCAGAGACACATTTTCATCCTAACCCCATCCAGGAACATTGGTTTATGACTAAATTAAGTGCCAGATAATGGGTAATATGCATAAATAATAACTCTGGCTTTATTTTGCTTTTCTTCTGCCGAGTTATCTTTCTAATGATGGGAAGTTGAGACTTGTACCTTGTGGGTTCTATGGGGAAAAAATAACCTGTTGGTGCCTTTGCACGAAAATCCTGCTGAACGTGACTGTTGACTCTTGGCACCGAGACAAAAGAAATAGGATGAATTATTATTTTCTTTTTTTTAGTTTCAGAAAAAGACAGGGAAAGTATTGCTTAACTTCTTATGACGCTCGTTACAAAATGTGAACTTCAAAAGACTGAACTAGCAATGGAGGAGCCAGTTAGGATTCATAAATCAAAACTTTGAACTAAAATGAGAGAACAGGACTTAAAACTCAATCAAAATGTCACAGATTCAGAAGCACGGACTTATACATCTGTCATTTTTATCTGTTAGGTGCACAGAAAAGATTTGTAAATCAAAAATAATTTTAATTCAGGTTTTATTGTCATGATCCGTGACTCTCCTAGCTTTTATAAATCTGTCGATGGTCTTGTAACTATAGCAAAATTTTGAAAAATTATTTAAAGTATAATTTATAAAGCTTTTCTGAGGTATGTGAGCTATTTCGTTTATAGATTTTCTTAAAATTCTGAGATTCAAACTCGTGAGTTATCTTCCTTAGCTATCAGCTATATATTAATTTGCTACTTCAAGTTATAATTACTTTATGAAGAATGTTAACAAATTTTGTGTGAATATGTATATTCTTTTATACTGAGCATGAACCTGACCTTAGAAGATGTTTCCCTTTTAACACCTCTTTATTACCTATGCTGTGTCCAGCTCAGTCACTCTGTCATCAACTTTTAACTTTATCTTACATGGACTGGCCAAGTGGCTCATGTGGTTAAGAGCTCATTTTAGAGTGCAAGCAAGCTCTGAGCAACAGGATTGCCGGTTTGATTCCTTCCCCAAGCTAGGCTGCCGCTGAGCTGCCAACAGGTGGCAGGATGGCTCATCTTTAAACAATTTACATTGCAAATCATCTTATTTTGAACTGGACATTGCTTTGTCTGCTGAGTAAAGGGGAGATCAGAGCATCATCTTCAAACTAAATGGAGATGGATAATTACATGATATTTTTCCATGGAAAAACAATGTTTTTACACTTTTATCAGTCACGAGATTTTATTGATATAGCCACATATCAATATAACCACACAGTTTTTGGAGTAGAGTTGGATCTCAAATTTCAACTGGTTTTAAATATTGACTTAACTTTTTAAATCTCTCTGTGTGAATTTTATAAAATCTCTAAAATATTTTAACTCAATGTGCTTTTTTCAATTAGTAAGATATCCACAAGATTCAAATGCTAAGGTTACCAAGGGGAAGATTGTGAAGAGTTTCCTCATATCGATGTTCCTTATTCACCAAGTTTCTCTTCTCATGGAAACCAATGTTGCCAATGTCTTCTGATAGATTCTTACTATAATAATTTCACTCAATACAGAGGAGTATAAATATTAACATTTTTAAGTTAACACAAATCCCACCTTCCCAATAGCTATTGTGAATATTTTATGAATATTATTTTAATAATCTTGATTAATGTATACAGTTGGAAAATAGAAACAGATGAATAGATAACATTTTGATGAAGTATTTACATGTTATATTAAGAAAAGAGTCATTATATTCAATTTTGATTCATTATAAGATATGTCAGTTTCTGCAAGTGCCCTATTATGTTATGGGGGGAAAAAAAAGATCCTGAAAACTTTGAGAGCTTGGATTTATTATGCACTTTTTGCTACCTGTTTCAATTTAAGATGACAACCATTAAATTCCTGCTTGTAAGATGTTGAAAATAATATACATACTATATCTTCCATTGAGCCCCAAGCCTTGATAACTAATATTTATTTTATGTAATTTATATTTTCAAGGATACATTTTGTTTTGTAATAATAATTTCCAACTGTTTGTTTGTTTGTTTTTAATTGAAATGGATTAAATGCTTAATACCAATTTTATTACCAAATTTGCTTCATTTCTAAGTGCTATTTGAGTAATTTCTTATTTCACTAGATTTTTGTTTTACATTTTGAAAGTCATTTTATTTTTTTTACATTTAACAATGCAGATAATTTAAGCAAAATTTTACCTGACACCATATATATATATATAGATAGATAGATAGATAGATAGATAGATAGATATAAAGTGCAATATCTACTTAATTCAGTTTTCAAATATTTTTTTGGAAAGCTAGGCATTGCAAATTATTTTATTTCAAAATACTGTATATTTGCTTTTGTAAAAACACAACCTGTATTTTCTAGTACAAAAAAAATTATTTCAGGAATATAGAGCTATATCCCACTTAAATAGCAAAAAGTAAATTATAATACTGCTAAACTGCAGTCATTTCTGCTTTTATTAAATAACTTTCATGTGATCACAATTATATAAAGAGTGACTATGAAAAACAGACATCTACATATACTTCCAAAGCTTTACTGAGAATATCCTATTGGCACTAGACCTCGATCACAGGTGCAGCCACAGTTAACAGCATATGCATATGCCTGTTGGTTCATACCATGTGCATATTTGGAACATTAATCCCATATTGCTGAGTGCTATCATAACCATTCTGGTGTCTGTTGAATTACCAGTCCTAAACCCAGTCTGTATACCAACAGACAAAAATGACTTTCAGAGCATAGATGTAGTTTGAAGCACTACAAACACCATTTTGAGTTTTTGCCCCCAAATCTCTCTTAAGCAGACTGTTATAATTCTCCCTTTTATGTGAATAATGGGCCCTCTGGTCATCCTTCATGCCCCCTCTACCCCCAAACCTCTGAAGCAATTTTGGATTAATTGCCTGATTGGCTTCATGATGCAGAGACAAGGTCACTTGTTTGTTTTATGTTATTAGGTGTTAATAAAGTATTTTAGTATTGTGAGCACTTCTTCCAATTAGATGAATATAACCCTCTGAGGAGTTACATAGTCATAATTGATGACAAATTTTACATCTTTCACATTGAGCCCTTTGAAAACCATTCCTGTAGCAATCACGATAGGAACTTTTCCATATTTGAATTAATTTAGAGCCCAGTCATGTTCCTGTTTACTCTTGTCACTGTGGGTACCCATGAAAGGCCATTCTTCTCATTTCTCTGATAAGCTCATCACATCTTTGTTTTGTCTCACAACAACTGTGGTTTTCTTTTCCTCTCAC
The DNA here is from genome assembly GCF_001890085.2 of Hipposideros armiger. Lineage (NCBI taxonomy): Eukaryota > Metazoa > Chordata > Mammalia > Chiroptera > Hipposideridae > Hipposideros > Hipposideros armiger. The sequence continues at coordinate 350,471 of NW_017732073.1, read as the reverse complement.
TCAAGATCTATTCCACTAGTTTGCATTAAGTTTTTCTTCCTTGAACACATCATTATACAAGTACCCACAATCTGAATGAAGAATATTATGTGTTTTTTGTTAGTTTTAGTGCACTGCTGTTTATAAAAATATAATGTTTCAGGAAGTCATCAGCAAGCTGTCCCCCTTCTTTCAGCCCAGTTGCACTTCACATTAGGATTTGCCTATCAGGTCTTCACTGATACATGATCTTGTATGGGGTAAATCCCACATCAGGCATTCTGTATGCTTCATCAAGGAAAAAGCAGGTTGTTTTTCTCAGATTGATTTTTCTCACCCACTAAAAGCTAATCAGTCTTCCTGGTGCAATGAAATAGATTTCCAAACCTTTCTCCAGATTACATTTGTGGTTCCTTGGGAGCATCACCATAGATGCATTAGACTACAAGCTATGTTTTACAGTATTCAGCAACTACTTGCTTTACCTGTTGGTCGGTTCCTGAGTTGGCACCGACACCAAGGAAACAGGCCCATCCTCTTTCATGTAGAAATGGTGAATGAGCAAACCCACCTGAGCTATTTTAATCATGCCCAACCTGGTTAGAGCAACTGGAGACGCCTGAGCTTGAATGACAGGGGATTCAGTAAAGTTATATCTTGCAGATACGTCCATGACATTTACTGGGTAGTTTGCTTCATAGAAATTCAGAACTGGCTTAGACACTTATGGTCTCTAACTATAATTTCCTTGCTTCTTTGGTGTGCTTCCACTTCTTAAGCTATTTCTAGCCAAAGTAGTATGTTCTTGATAGAAATTCTCAAGTTTGGGCATCTTATCAAGATTCTTCTTATTTTTAACTAGTTTCTCCCATTTCCATGCTTATTTCTAGATAGAGGCCCTTTCCTACTTCCTCCTAATCAAGTTACATCAAACCCTATATCCTGGGTGCAATCTTGGTTATCCAAGTAAGCAAACACGATGTCAATGGTTGTAGTTAGTGAGGAAAAATCTAGAGAGAATCTAATGGCTTCAGTAACAGTGAAGTCTTGAGGGGTTGGGTGTTGTGATAGCTGAAGAACAGCAAAGACAACAATCAGAACTACATGACTAGAGGAAATATATGAGGTTGTTTTATTTTTTAAAAAAAGGGTTTATAAGTACTTTCATCTTTAAATTCTTCTATGCTAAAGAAGCCTGCCTTTTGCCTTTAAAGTTGAAGGGTCACTGACTCTTTTATTATCATAATTATTATTAAATCATTAAACTTATTAATATTACAATTTTAATATGGATTTCTGGTGGCTGACAAACGGCATAATTGTGTGTGTGTGTGTGTGTGTGTGTGTGTGTGTGTCTGAGCGTGTACAAGCTTCACCTACAGCAGGGTCACGTTGATGGGGGATAGATCTTAGAGAATTAGAAACAGCTTATTATGATGTATCCTTTTTCCATCTTTATAACCCCTCTAGGGATGCCCTCCTCTAATTCTCTGGGAACTATAGTTCACTAATCCTGTGAACTTATTTTGCAAGTAGTCAATAGAGCATTTTGTAAACTCACAAATAAATATTTGAGATGACTCCTGCGAGTATTTTTAATGGCAACAAGTCTGGGTCTTCATAGGCATAGTGATGTGAAGGAGCAAGTTAATGAATTTAATTATTATAGATGGCCAAATGGAACAGTTCAAGCAAACATTATCTCTTTCTCTGCAGGAAATTTTTCTGCTTGAATTACTCTGATAATTGCCTCAGGTCTCCGCTTTACCTGAGTAGGCGGTCTTCAGCTGTCTCTATATATTCATAGTTAAATTAGACCTTACTGAAAGATTTAGACGCTCAGGGGTTTCATGAGGAATTTGGAAGGTTCAAAGGGTTAGACAGATCCTGGTAGCTGGGCCATTAAATAACAAAATGACAACAGTGTCATTTTAATTAAGGCATGTGCTCCCATCTAGGTTATTTTTTTCTTTTTTTTTCTTTTTTTTATTATTATATTTTGGCTTCTGTTGGTCTCTTATGTATTATTTTATCATTGGAAATATAAAAAAGAGTATTTTTTAACAGAGAACACAATATTCTGCTTAAACTTGATATTTGACAAAATATAAATGAGTACAAGTGAAAAGAGTGGGTTATTGCTGTCACCTGCCCCCTGACCCTGGTGACATGGTCTGTGTACTCATGACCTTGTGACATTATTTAATAGTGGAAAACACAACAGGAGCTGTAGAAGGAGAACTTCAGAATCAGCTCTAAGAGAATTTTGTGCTGAAGGTCTGCTGCTATGGCCATTAGGTGTTTTTGAAGGAATGCACTTGATAAAACACAATTTCCTTTAGAAAAGGAAGTAAGAGGTATAGGCTAATGGCTGATATACAAATGATTCTAAAGTAAAAAAGAAAATTATAGCTGTAAAATGTGATTTTTATAATCTAAAATCCACTTTCATTTCTCTCCCTAGTCTTTTCTGGAAATGAACCTTAACATCATCTATTGTGTAAAATCACTTGTGAATTTTATAAGAGTATAAATATCTGCATGCCATTGCATCACTGCTTGTTTTAACTTGGAATTTAGTTGTTAACCTCAAAATAAAAGGCCAAAGTAAAAGGCAAAAAGTATTTATTTGAGATCCAAAAGAATAACTATTCAGGAAACACAGATTTAGAAATGATTAAGGCAGAAACCCAAATGGTGTTCCCATTATGAGGTGAAGGCAAGGGATGTTTATGAGAAAGGGAAGGGGAATAATTACTTGAATAAATGGAGGAATTTCTATAGGTGCAGATAAGCTAACATAGCCATGCTAATTCTAAAGAGTGTCTTTAATCAGGTAGTCATAATATCTGCTTCCCTGTTAGCTTTGCAAACAGTTGTTTGTAATACAATGCTTTCTAAGACCCAGGTCAAAAGTTATTTTGCCCACTTTTAACGTGTTATAAGGTTTAAGGTGTAAGACGATGCTAAACAGTTCCTCTGGGATGGCAGCTCCAACTCCATTTCATTGTGGCTCCGTTTATATTATTTTTTATAATTCTGTAGTTCTTTTTAGCAGTCTTAATTGGACTACCATAGTCCTGAGTCAAACCAATCAATATGAAATCTATTTTACCTGTGATAAGCAAATGACTAGCTCCATTAACATCAGCAATTGCTGTGCCTGAGAAGTGAGGGAAGGCTGTATTTGCTAGTGATTTTCTTACCATGAAAATTGCCTATGTCATGCATTCCAGAGACTCGATTTGAGCAAAGATTTCTCAGTGAAGAGTATACTAAATAAGCAGAAGCAGAATTTGGAACTGGAGCTCAGACAACTCAAGATAGTAAAGTATAGAATCAAATTGATAAGAGGGTAAAGATGAGAAAAAAAGATGACTTCGTGCATATTTTCACCTACCTAAAAAAGGAAGAAAATAAATAAAGAAAGAAAGAAAGAAAGAAATAATAAAAGGAAAGAAAAGAAAATAAAGAAACAAATGGCAAGGAAAAAGATTCTCCTTACCTTTGGATGAAATTATGATCACTGGTATCAAATCTTTGATAGCTTTGAAGAGCTCAGAAGTGCCCTGAGTTTTACAGCAATTGCTTTGAAATGTTATAGGTTCAGAGGTATTTTAACCATAACATCAAGTTTCAGGAAAACCTTGCTCTTTTGATCATTCAGTATCTTTAAAATGCCTTTCATTGTTACACTAAAAAATGTACTGTGTTGATTTTTAATGCATAGGAAATGTCCAATGTTTCAGTAAATAGATTTTTGTTTTCTATTTGGGAGCTCTCTAAAGGAATGTGTCTGTGCTTTCCATATATTTATTTATCCTGTAGGGGAGGAAGAAACTTCCCTCTACCCTTCAAGATTCTTTCAGCTGGTTTAATAATTAAATCTACATGAGACAGATTAACAAGAGAAAGTGAACAAATTTAATCACATACATATGTATGGGAACCCCACATGCATGACAGAGTCAGAGACCCCCCCACACACATAAATGTGAAATTCAGAAACAGAAAGGGAAAATGAGGTATATATGGCATTCTGAGCTAAGGGATGGGTTCCAAGATTGCTTTGAAGGGCAGATTAGGCGCTGACATTGGTGCATAGCTTCCCAAGGGGAGTACTTCGAAGGTTACTGTAGCGATATTCAGCAATGAGGTATGTAGCACTTTTTCTAGGCTTAGTGCAGGAACTTAATTATCAGACGCCATATATATCTATATCTATATCTGTCTATCTATCTATCTATCTATCTATCTATCTATCTATCTATCTATCTATCTACCTATCTACCTATCTATCTATCTATAGCCATATCTATCTCTAACTCTATATCACCTATCTAGAGATGTTGAGAGATTTATTATAAAGAATTGGCTCACATGATTATGGAGGTAGATAAGTCCCAAATCTTTTGGATGAGTTGTCAGCAAGCTGGAGACCCAGGAAAGCTGATTGTTTAGGTCCAGTCAGAATCTAAAGGCCTGAGAACCAGGAGAGCTGAGCTGATGGTGTAGTTCCTATCTGAAGGGCAGCTGACTTGAGACTACAAAGAGCTGGCGTTTCAGTGTGAGTGTGAAGACAATAGAAAAAGCCACTGTGGTAGGGCAAGGGCAGTCAGGCAGGAAAGAATTTTCTCTTACTGAAAAAGCGTTCAGCCTTTTTCTTCCAATCAGTACTTGAACTGATTGGCTGAGGCCCACTAGTATTAGGAAGGGCAATTTGCTTGGCTCAGTCTGCTAATTTAAATGTTAATCTCATTAAAAATCACCCTCATAGCCACACCCAGATTAATAATTGAGCAAATATCTGGTAATCCTGTGGCCCAGTCAAGATATAAAATTAAGCATCACAATGGGCAAATGAATAATTCTCCTAACCACCATTTCTTCATTCCTTTGTCTTAGCTGCTTTTCCTCCACAAAATTGTGTCCCATTGTTCTTAGATGTTCAATATTTTTTTTCTCTATGCACTTTATCAAACACTGATTAAAAAAATATCTTGGTCATTGTCATGCTATAATAATATATGCAATAGTTGTAGAGATTAGACGATGGCTAGCCACTGCAAAAGTAACAATAATCAAAATTAATAATTAGGTTTATATATATTCTTTAATTATGAAGGATATTAAAGAATTATGAAGGTTATTAAAAATAATTGTATATTTTAATTTCTGGTTTGGATATAGACCATCTTAAATATATATAAAAGAAGCTCTGATCAAATTTACTTGCATACTTTAAAGTTTTTTTTCATTTGCAAATGAACAGTAAATGTTCAAACATTTAAAGGCTAACAAATAATTAGGTCTAATAGTCAGAAAGTAAAGAAATTTTAAATTAATCTATGTTTTAATGAAACTTCCCAGCTATGACAATTAGTGGATATTTGTATATAAATATATTAAATACAATTTATGTAAAGTTCAAAAGTCCTACTTTGATTAAATAATGTAATTGTATTTTAGTGTTAGATAATTTCCTTTATGAAGATTTATTTAACAGTCTCAAATGACTGCCCCGTTATGTTTACTCTTTAAAAAAATACATCAGTTTTTCAAAGACTATTTTTTCTTTTAAGATTAAGTGAATTTATTTATTTTTTAGCTGAGTCATCTTGCCACCTGTTGGCAGCTCAGCGACAGCTCAGATCGGGCGGGAAATCAAACCGGCAACCCTGTTGCTCAAGAGCTTGCACTCTTGAGTGACCTCTTAACCAACTGAGCCACTCGACCAGCCCTTCCATTACTATTTGGAAAATAAGTATTTTTAAACATACCTTTAAGGATGTCCCATGTTAGAGAAAAAACAAAATAAAACAAGTGACCAAAAACGCTATAATTCAATTACATGATATTTACTTTTAACACATTCTTTTCTACATTCTACACATATTATTTTATTTAATCTCAGTCTGTGGCATTTAAACTATTATTCTCATTTTCATATGAAGAAATCAAATCTTAGAGTTTGAGTAATTTGTCTAAGTTACAGACTTATGAGATGACAGAGCCAAAATTTGAATCTCATTCTACATAAATGATTTTCTTTAATGAAGATGTCATAAACTCCTAAACTCCTAAATAGTGACAAAATGGTATCTTTAAATGGTTACTCTAACTCTGAAAACAATTACAAGTAAATTGGAATAAATAAGTAATTGTAATTTGGGGAATAAAGCAGATGATGAAATTGGGTATTGCAAATTATTATTTTTTTTAAAGATTTTTATTGGGGAATTGGGGGGATGGGAACAGTGCTGGGGAATTGGGGGAAGGGGAACAGACAAGTTGCTGTCATTTTTGTTCTTCAGTCTAGTTGTGGAGGACGTTGCTTCACTGGCCCAAGTTGGCACCATCATTGCGCTCTTCCCTGGAGAGGCAGATCAGTCGCCAGCTTCTGGACGGCCGCTCACTGCGGCTGCTGGCCGCTCACCGTGGCTGCTGGCTGCACACGGTAGCCCACGGCAACCCACTGCCGCAGGGGCTGCAGCCTACGCCGTCACCGGCGACTCACGGCAGCCCAGCTCCAGGTTGAGCTGTTGTTCAGCATCTTAGCTGTAGAGGGCAGCGTCACTGGCCCTCATATGTGGGATCCGAACCGGGGCCCTCCGGCATCCCAAGCGAGTTCTTAACCATCGCGCCACTCGGCCGGCCCGCAAATTAAATTTTTAATAGTGAGATATTATTAATTAACTTCCATTTCTAGATTATGAGGGCATTTTCAATGTAGCATATTCCAAAATTATTTCAAGCAATACTGTTATTTTCCAGAAAGGTAAACTGTACTTTGAAGAATGACAGTGATTTGACTATAAAATTTGTAGGGATTTACAAAAGCAAAAATAACCTTATTAATCTATGGTCACTGATCATAAATTCTTCTAAGTTATGTTTCTTGTTCAGTTTGTGCCATTTGCCCTGCATATGTATTGATGACAAAATGTTGTTGATGTTGATGTAAGATCAATACATGGAACATAATAAGCTATGCCCTATTCATTATTCTAAGTGCCATATGGGTATTAACACTTTTAATCTGATAACATATCTTTGAGGTAAATATTATGCTACCATGGCCCAGAGCGATCAAATGTACTGTGGCTAATATCCTTTAAATTTGTTACTGTTTATGCATATCTTTATGAGTATCATAAATTCTGATGAGAACATATAGCAGTTTACATAGTAGCTGCACCTAATCTTCCTAACAACCTTTGAGGTAGAAGAGTCAGTGGTGATTACTGACTGGTCCTGGCTGATGGGTTTAGTAAGTAACAGAGTCTGAACATCAGGTCCAGAGCTTATACTCTTCCATGCCCCACACTGCATTAGTGTTGATTATACTATGTAACTGAAAAGTAACAAAGAGCCTCAAAGCACAAATTAGTATTCTACATGTTCAGTAATCCTAAAGTTAAGATGCCCTATGAAAGCTCTGTGATTTAGGATGAAATAACTTTATTATCACAAAAATTCTATGGGTTCCCTAGGATGAGAAATTAATGAATACTTGTTGGGGCTGTAAAAGTAACCTAAATAAAAGTTTTTCTTAGCATTTATTTTCTCAATATGCATTGCATTTTCTATGGGGAATTAGAAATCATACTGAGGGTTTAACTCTATTTTTGTGTAAAAAATGTCAAGATTATTGAGTAGTAGTGTAGAATCTTATGTCAACATATTGTCAGGAGCTCAGATAAATTGGGAGAGACAGAGCTAAACTATCAGATGTGGGAATAGCCAATTAAAGCAACAAGCTAAAAATGAGACACTTAAGCCTTTAATCGCTTACTGTGATGATATAAGCAAGAGCTGAAAACCAGAGAGAGCACTGGCTTCCATTTTCCCCCGTTGAAGCTAGTCAAAGGGTCAGGTGATCAGCATAGATGTGGGTGTGGTCTCACTGCTAAGAAATAACAGGAAAAAGGCTCTGATAGTTTTATGGACCCTGAGAAGAGAGCAGGATAAAAAAGAAGGGATAGAGGTATAAAATCTGAGCACTTAGTGAGGAAGTGCTTTCAAGTTTCCTCCTTTCTCCTCCCCATTCATACCCATCCCTCCAATATGGTGGCCTTAGCAGAGACTCCTGAAGAGGACCTGTGCTCAGACCCTCAGATAAGAGGCCTAGGAATGAAGGCACAGAGGCTAAGAATGCAAGTAGTGAAGCATGATTGACAATGAGCCTGAGTCCCCTCCTTGAGCGGCTCCCTTCAGGGACTGCAGCCACTGGCTGTGCACCATGTCCCATGTGGGAAGGGCAGCTTCCGTCATGAGGCCTGACAGATAAAACCTTTTTCAATTGCCTGTGCACAGGCCTGAAAGAAACCACACTACTTATTTATTTATTTATTTATTTATTTATTTATTTATTTATTTATTTATTTATTTATTTATTGTAATGGGAGCTGGACTCCTCACATGTGACTTTAAATATATAGTTGGTCAAACCTTACCTATCACATGGTTATCTGGTAAATTCAGGATTATTCTTCTCAGACACTGCAAACATTCCTAATGAATTCTGCTGCAACTTAATACAACTTGCAGAATAAATTGACTCAAATGTCTCCTTTCTTTTTGATGAGGACAGCTGTACTGATCCCTGATATTTAGAGAATTGTCATTCTGATGTTCGTATTCTTGATTCTAGCCTTTTTTTTTCAAAATTTCCACAAGCTTTCCACTAAAAAAACCTGTGACTTTGAAATGCCCTTTTACCCAGTGGGCATTATTAGCTAAATTCCAAGAGTATTTACACCTTTTCCTATCACCTTCAGCTCTCGTTTTCTCTTTCCAATTCTAAATTCTATTTTTGGAATTATTACCAACTGAATTTAATTGCATTATTAAGCAAATATATCGAAATGCTCTTTAAAATACCTTGGGGCTTTAGTAATATTTCCTGCACTGAAAATTATGCTTAGGAGGAATTTTAATATGTACACAAAAATATAGAGAATATAGACATAGTGACTATACAAACATACAGAGAACGTTTGATTCTGTAGTTCTTCATGGCACCTGGGTTAATTTTTATTCCAGAGCTCCTATTATGATTTGTGGGTCACCCATATTTGGCCAAATTAAACATTTGGCTGTGAATAATGAAATACAGATGTATTGTGCCTTTAGAGAGATAAAGGAAATGGAGAAAAATATCCAGGGCTTTCGAACAGTAGTCCCACATCTATTACGAGTTGAGGGACATAAATTGCAAGAGGGTCAGATGGCATGTACTATGACTATATAGCTTTACTATCATGTGGCAAACTTAGAAAAATCGATTGATTATACCAAACATGCTAATTAATAATCACCCCAAATTTTTATTATTGCTGGTTTTTTGGTTGTTTTATTTCATCACAACAATTCAAATCACATTGCTTCCTGGATTGTGATAGGAGCTAGGAGACAGAATTCAAGAACCCTGAATCAAAAAATTAGAAAGGTAGTGAGAATTAGATAAAACACCAAATATGGGATGAGCAAAATCTCTTAATAGCACAGCTTTTTTTAAACTTCAGGAAACAGATGTTTAAAAATCTCTGGAATTACAGAGGGAAGAGATTAAGAAAAATGTCTACTAGCTGAGGGATGATCAATGGGAATGAATTACATTAATAATTTAGGGTGTATAAAAATATCATTCATAACATTTTATTTAATAAGTTTCCTTTATTGTTTTATATTAGTGTAAAAATAGTGATAAGGTTTTTTTATGGATTTTCTCATTACTATCGTCCTCAAACTCTATTTTCTTTATAAGACCTTAAACACCTCTACTGTCAGTTCTCCTATGTTAGTAATTTTTCAAGATCCTTACTTTTACATTTGAGAGAGGCCTATTATTGATCCACAAGTTGCCTTTAAAATATGCCTTTCCCTTGTGCTTGAACCTCTTTGTAATAATTCCATTTATTGAGTTATGACTTAAATAATTCTGTAATAAATATTATTATCCACAGTTAACAAATGAGGAAATTAAGGCTCAGAAAAGTTAAGGTACTTGCCCACATTTGGCGCCTAGATTATGTCACAGGATTGGTACTTCAGGCACATTCACTCCAAAACTCACATACCACTCAGGTGCACTTCTGTCTCGACTACAATTCAGAATAAATAGATAAGAATATAAGGAGGGTGGGGGAGAAGGGTAGGGGGAGTATGTATTGAGTTGTCAGAAAAGTCATGACACATTCTTGCAACAAAAAACATAGAAAAATACGTCATGACTTTTCCAACAGCCCAATATTTTGGACTCAAATTATATAGTTTATTTGGAAAGTCTCTACCTTATGAAAATCGTTCAATGAGTCAACCCCAAGAATTAATTTGCTCTCAGTGTGCTTCTGTGTTCTCTTTCGTAGCCTGGGGATTTTAAAGTTGCCTTTCCTTCTACCAGTTGCAACTAAGAATGACAGATCTTGGGGGAAAATGATCTGATAATTTTGAGGCAAACACCAAGTGGAGGGACTGAATATTTCAACTTGTTGAAAAGGTGAAATAGAAAACAGCACACGAGGTTCTGAGATGGGTAAGATTTTAGAGCTGCATAACTTCAGGTACCCTAACCTACGATATGAATGGGGTCAGAGATACGGAACTCAGAAAATAAGCATTACTTTTGTCTGAATGATTTAGCAGCACATTACAGATGTACAGTTTCTGATCTGTATCTCTTTCTTCACCCCAATGAAGACTGCAGACTCCATGGGGAGATTTTCAATTTAGCTACCTGGGCCACACTTCAAACCTGCTCCAAAGTCTTAAAAGTATTTCTCTCTTTCTCTCTTAATTTCCAGGTTATGCTAAAATGCTACCAGATTTAGAAACCCTCACTAGTCGAGAGTATATATAATTTCTGCCTCTATAGGGTTTCCTGTATTATGAAACTATTAACTTGGTAGTTAAAGGTGTTACTGAAATTCTCATTTTTTATAATTTTTTTTTTTCAGTTGATACTGGGTTTTTTTTTAATGTTTAAAATCTCTTTTGCTTGTCAATTTTTATATCGTTAATTTATATCTCTTTCCTAATTGTATAGGCTAGTGCCTACAGGAATATAAAAATAATAGTGCTGATACTAAACATTTTGACCTCTTTCTGATTTCAGTGTGAATGCCTTTAGTCTATCCTTAGTATACATTTTACTGTTTGTTAATATGTTAGTTAGGATTTTGCAGTAGTATTCATAAATTAGAATGGCTTGCATTTTTATAGTACAATCCCTTTAAGTTTTAGGATCAGTGTTAAACTGTATCATAAAAATAATTCAGAAGTTTCCCCTTTTTATATTTGCTCTAAAACAGTTTATCAATACTGGAATTTTCTGCTATTTAAAGGCCATAGCTTGTACATTTCAAGGCAAATCCTTCACCTTTAGGAGTTACATTTTGCTGCTGCTTTCTGAGAAATGACGCAGCTGGGTCTTTCACTACTCTTCATAGTTATGTTCTCATTTATTTTTGTGTCATTTCTGCCTGATCTCAAGTTTGATAGCCTGTCTATGAATTTTTAGCATCTGAAATTTTATCTGTATCTAGGATTTACTGAAAAAATGATGTTTGTAGGTTTTTTTGTTTGTTTGTTTTTCCTTATTATTACATTTCTGTGATGTGCAGAACTTACTTATTGTGAAAATTTGACACATCCCTATGGGGTTTCCTTGTTTTCATACTTCTTAAATCTCTTAAAACTATAAATCTTTCTGAATTGCATCTTAAATGACATAGAACTAGGGCCTAGAAGTGGAATTTTACGAAAATAAAACCTACTCTCTTTATTCATAAATGAGTTTTTGATAAACGATGGAATTCTGTCGTGGGCATTGTTGTCATCTCTCCATATTCATCGCAGCCCTCACCCATTGGGTGGCAATCCTGAGGTTTCCATGGGACTGATTTCACAATTTATTTTTGCTACAGATCTAATTGGTACACACTACTGAAGGGATGGCATTATCCTGGCCATAGTGATTTTTCTTTTAAAAAAAATGGATGTGACCCAAGTAGATGAATGTAATCAGATTTTTATTTGTGGTTAGGAATCCAGTGGTGGGGAAAGAAAGATTTTTTCTCTCTTTGGCTTTATATTGTATTTAGGAAGTTTTGAATCATCTTGCAGCCATGAAAAAAAGTCAGGCTTAGGATAGATTTAAGAAATTGAAGAAAAAGTGAAAATATTGGAAAAATCAAGTCTTTGGTATCATCATTGAACTATGGGAACAAAATAAACCTGAAATTCCCTTTATTCCCCAGGTTTTCATTAATATTTGCTTATAACCCTTATTTGAATTAGTTTTTTGGGGGCACACATTAGGCAGCAGTCCAAAAGACCCCCTGATTTTTGACACCAATTACAAATTTGGGAGCCCCAACATTCCCTTTACCTCTAATATTAATTAAACCTTTGGGGGTCCCCAAGACCAAGTTCAGGTTTAACGATTTACTGGGAGACTCACAGAACTCACAAAAAGTTGTTATATTCAGTTATAACAACTTTTCAGTTATTCTTTCATTCTTACAATGAAAGAATACAGATTAAAATCAGCCAAGGGAATACAGTTATGGAGCAGAGTCCAGGAAATTTCCAAGTGTGAAACTTCCTGTTGTCTTCTTCCACTGGAATAATGGAGAGTGCTACTTTTCTCAACAATGATATCTGAGAAAATGCATGGAGTATTGCCAACAAGGGAGGCTCACCCGAGCCTTGGTTTCCAGAGATTTTATTGAGGCTCCATTATGTAGACATGGCAGATTGCCCTTGTGGGGATATCTTCAGCCCCTCCAGAGGTTAAGTTGATACCATAAACTTAAAACTACCCACCTTACGTCACAATGTTAGACTATCTGGTATGCCCACTCCTATCCTAACTCACATTGTTAGAAGATCTGGTATGACTCAGGGTGCCCAGGCAAACAAGACATTCCTACAAGGCATGGCATTCCAAGGCCTTAGATATTACCTATAATAACCCGAGGGCAAAAGACAGACCTCTCTTCAGGCAAAGTTAAATTCTTTACCAGATGGTAACCAGAAGTGAGTTTCTGTTCCTTGAAACATATGAATATTCCATATATATCCACTTTTTCTCTGTATCTTTATAAATCAATCTTCTGCCCATGACATGGGCTTTTTAAAAATTTTCAATTATTTGGGGAGGCAATAATGATATCAGTTATTTAATATGTGTGTTGTAACAACCATTAATGCAATCATGTTATTTTGCTTTTAGGGAAATATCTGATGCCACAAAAACAAATAAATGGAGTACAAAAACATTATCGTGGAGAAATATGTTTTCTATAGGGGCTTGTATGAATTTTTCAAAACCTATAAAGTATATATAGCTAGTTCTCTTGGTGAGTTAAAGAAAATAAATTTAAATGAATAACTTCAAATAAATTTTCTATAAATAAATAATAATGTCTTCAGCTTTAGTTGATATTTCATGAATTTTCACTTGCTCCAACAAATGTAGCAAACATGACTCATTGTAAACTTACAAATTAATCTACTTTTACAGTTTATCTAAGTCTTTATTTTAAAAATACCAGTTCCTTTTTAAATAGGGCAATTATTTTATTTCTAGCAGTGAAATCACATCTAAGAAGTCAAAAATAAATAATAAAATAAAGTTCTTGAAAACAATAGCGAATCCTTGGTGTATACATATTGACTGAACAGAGGCAAAAGAATACAAAACACAGGCTGTAGTGTTTCATTGTTCTTGTTCTCTTGGAAAAGTGAATTTTAGTGGGCATTTTAATCAATGAATTGTTTAGTAACACCAATGCTATATACTTTCTCCCAGTGTGTCTGTTTTGTATGTAGCAGTGGTTTCTTAGAGATAAGGAGGGAATTGACATAGAAGAGGGAAGGGAAAGGACTTCTAAGACACCTCTGTGAGATGTCCATGGTAAAGACAAAAAGTGCAACCCTGGTTTTAGGGATTCTCTTTTGGAATCATGTTTGAATCCTTTGGCAGTATTTAATAAAATAATTAGTCCTCTCCAATGTTTCATCTCACCTATCAGATTTTTAAGGATATAAAAACAGAAGTTCAGGGAAATAAATGATTGAACCCAATGGTAGGTCTTTCCAGTAATGTCACAGTTAAGCTTTAGGAGGTTTTCAACAATGTAATCAGTAAACATAAAATTAAATTCAGTGCTCTGTTGTTAATGAGCAGTTTTGATTTCAATGCTGTTAGACTTTCTGGGGCATGCTGTGTTTGCATTGCCTAATTTGATGTACTTGTGGTGAGATTCTTATAGATGCCTATGAAAAAATATCCAATCTTTGGGATAATTGGTCATTTTTGTACAATACACACTTGTAATTTTATCTAGAGTGACTTTTTTCAATTATACATAAACTATGGTTTCCAACAAGATCCCTTCAGGCTTTGAATAGGGACTTTTCCATATTCCCACTCCTGCCATCAAAATACTCTCAAATTGTGGACTACGTTGTCATTTTGTTGTTGAAGTTTATTTTCCAACATCTGTTTTAGTGATTTTCATAGTGATGTTTAAAAGAATACTTGTTAAAAAAATGCACTTCATTCTTAGTTTGGTGACATATGCTGAGCTTTAGTAGGCACAGTTATCACCCTCTTTGATCTGTGCAGGTGCAATTAGTGCTATTTGTTCTTTTAGTATCAAAGCTACTCTAAAGAGCAGACACCACCCATTTTAGCAACAGTATTTTTTTTAAAAGGATAAAATAATTAAAAAAAATTTTTTCCTTAGATATGCATAATATTTCCAAAAATAGGTTTAAATGTACAGGAGAGATTTTTAGAGTATCTTTTGAGGTATAAGCAACTATGTAAGTCTCTATTATTTGTAATCAGTAAACTTAATACTGCCTAGTACTCAAGACTCCACAGACGCTGATACATTTTATTACCCCAGTGGTCCCTGTTGAAATTAAAATGATAATATCATGTCCTACCTAAAAAAAATAAAAATAAAATAAAAAAGGATGAAACTAATAATGGACTATCCCACTAGGTATGCAAAATAGAAAATAAATGGCACTACTCTTGTTATTCTCTGATCTTGATATTTGCAAGTCTGCCTCTGAAAGGAAAACATGTTGGAACATTTTCTAGTTTGGCCATTAATTTTTATAGCAAGAGTGACAAAGAGATTAATTCCAGTGTCCTCAGAAAACCAGTTTGATCGACAGTATTGCTAGGGAAAAATTTTTATTCCGAAGCATATATTTAATAGGTATTACTGAGCATCTAGCATATACAAAGCACTTTGCTAGATGCTATGAAGATAAAAATGAGCCAGACATAGGTGTTCCCTTGATGAGCTTAGTATCCTTGAAGCAAGCTGAGGCATACACACCAAGTTATAGCATGAGAAATAAATCAGTGTTAACAAAGAAATATAAATAAATGACACTTCAGGGAAGGAGTTCTGTTTTGTTTCCCAGCTTGAGGGATCATTTGGAAGTACCATTTAGCTAGGGCTTGGGAGAAAAGATTTGGGAGAAAATTGAAGTAATTGACTCTCTAGACAGAGAAAAGAGAGTAAACAAAAGCCCAGCAATGTGACTACACGGGATGTGTTTGTGGGACACAAACATGAGCTGTTTAACTGCACTCTAAGGGACACGAAAGGGAAAATTAAGGGGAAAATATTGGAAAAGTGTGTTGGCTGGGGCCAGATTATGGGCTCGAGATACTCTTTTAAGGAGGTAGCCTATTTGTCAGTCACTAATGCTTTCCACTCTGTCTAGGAACATTTTGGATGTGTCAGTCAACCTGAAGACAACGTCAGCCAGGGAAAGCTTCAGAATTTGGATCTCACAGCTAGGCCTGTGTAGCAGTGTCACTCTGCCTGCCTTCCTGAGCTTGTACCGCTGGAATGTTGAAGCTGTAGAATGCTAATAAATGTAATTCTTCCCATGCCTTATAGGAGGATGTAGAGAATCCTATTTTCACACAATGTGTGTTTTATGGATAGGGTTTCCTAGCCACTTTGTTGAATAACTACTTGCAGTGTGCTAGTATTAAAATTATATAAAAATTGCTGGTAAAGGTATAGTGTTATTTTTGTTTCTCAGATATAGAAATTGAATTAAATTTCTGGGATAACTCTGGAATGGAGAGTACGATTTGTCTCTAAAAAATAACCTGCCCACATCTAATCTCATACTTTTATAAATCATAACTGTCCCAAGGCCAAGTTCTCAACTGAATTAAAAAAATGATAGCAAATCACTAATGGAATAAGACAAGGCAGACAGAAAGGTATGTATATATATAGTCCAAGCAAAATTCTGTGAAAATAGATTGCAAGAAGATTGATTCTGATGACTACCTGGAAAGAGTAATAAGATTTTCATATCCTTTATGAGTTAAGTACAGCCAGCCTTTCTAATATTATCTACTGAGTAGACAAATTCATTAAAAATTAAAATACGTGGACCTTTGATGTATTCTGTGACATGTTCTATGAGTTATAATTATTTAGGGTCTGACATTATTACCATTTATCCACCTGAATATGAGAATCTCTATCTTTATAATCTTCATGGGAACCAAAAATTTGGTCAAATAATATTTGGTCTCAAAAACCATAAAGCACTAGATTCCCATTAATTCAAATATGATTTCAAGTATATACTTACAGTCCTGAGGCAAGATAGAAATCAAAATGCTAAAAAGAGTATTAAGCATACATAAAATTATTTAACAGCATTAAGAAATATACAATACTTGAAGTTCAAACATTTGTGAGGCTCTAAAATTTCTGATTTCTGGAGCCCAACACTCTTCTGTAGAGAACCACTTCATAAAGTCTCCCCCAAATTAATATATTTCTTTAAAATTTCAAATATTGTTTATAATGTATTTTTCAGTTATGTGATTAAAAAGCAGGGTCATTTCAAGGGAGGAATGTTGTGGCAAAGTGTTTAGGCCCCAGCTTTGCAAATTTATGCTAGAAAGATCTGACTTGAGCTCATTAGTTACCAATTTAGAAAATTAGAGGATCTTCAAAAAAACACTGAGGACAATAAGTACTAACATAAAGCAACACATATAATTTTTCTGGATTGAAACTTTGTGTTTTTCCTATTACCCATATACATGACAGGCAACAAGCATGTAGTAAGAGTAAATAAGTCATTTTCTCCAGTAGCTCTCTGCCTTGTTTGCTAACACACATGAAGCTCACTCATTGGCTTTTATCCTGATCCTTCTTCAGAAGCCATGTAGGGCTTGACCTCTCCATTCACGGCTATGTCTGAAGTTTCCCATTCTGGTTCCGTAAGGTGTTCCTGCTCCTCCAGCCCCTGTTTACTTGAGAGGCTAGACATTCTTGTCTACTATAATAATCTGTCAGGAGATGAATACCCCTAAACTTTGGTCTATTACAAATAATTTCTATTCAACAAGTGTTTATTAAATACCCACTCTTTGCCCTTTCCAGAAGTAGACAAATTAAATATAGGTTTATGATAGAAAACACACACACACACACACACACACACACACACACCAGTGTATTTATTGAGTGCCACTGAGTGACAATTAAAAAGATATTTTTATATGCTATAAGAAAACCATAGGATTTTTTTTTCTCAGCATAGCCATTATTGTAATAGGTCCTTTTAAATAATTGATAAATGCCAAGTCCTTTAAGCCTTAGTTTCAAGACATTTTAAACAATGTTGCACTTGTTATTTCAGAGGACAAGAGACTCAAAGACTTGGCAGCATATCTAAAGGCATTCCATAGTCCAGTTAGAATACCAGAGATAGTGAATTTTTATGATTTTCAAGTTATATTTTGGGAGTTTGCTCTTAAAGATAAATTTTGTCATATTAGTTTTCCATATCCAACAGGATTTATGTTCCTTGTAATCAATTATGTCTACAGTGCTCTTTTGACAGAACTGATAGTATCCGTGAAGGCCTTATTTTAGTATAAATATTACATTTTGGATTATGTTTATGCAAACATTTTAGTTGTACGTAAAAATAAGCCTGGATTTAAAAAATGCTACATGATAAGTTCCCCCCCCCCCGTTTCAACTTATTGGAGTAAATTGAGAAGGATCAATATTGTCTTTAGGCCAATAGGATATGATTTCAGAAAAAGCTCAGAAAACCTCCATGAATGAGATTTAAGATTATAAAATTTTATATGTTCAGAGGAAAAGGCTATCACAGAAAATTTAATTAAAACACAGCAGTTTTCCTTTAGGAAAAGAGTTATCCAAAGCTGTTCTAACAAAGGTAACCGACTGTTCTGAAACTCATGGAAGAATCATATAAGTATTAAAGATCTTGTTGCTCTTTGTAATGAATATGAGATTTGCAATCTATATGACATTTAAAAAATCAGAATTTTTAGTATCTAGAATTACTTATAGGAGGCTGTATGAAAAGAAAGGATGGAATCATAGCTTTTTTTTTTTTTAAATTGGGGAATTGGGGGATGGGAACAGACAAGTTGCTGTCCTTTTGTTCTTCAGTCTAGTTGTGGAGGATGTTGCTTCACTGGCCCAAGTTGGCACCATCATTGCGCTCTTTCCAGGGGAGGCAGATCAGTCCAGCTTCTGGACGGCCGCTCACAGCAGCTGCTGGCTGCTCACGCTGGCTGCTGGCTACACACGGTAGCCCATGGCAACCCACTGCAGCAGTGGCTGCAGCCTACGCTGTCGCCGGCGACTCATGGCAGCCCAGCTCCAGGTTGAGCTGTTGTTCAGCATCTTAGCTGTAGAGGGCAGTGTCACTGGCCCTCATATGTGGGATCCGAACCAGAGCCCTCCGGTGTCCCAAGCCAGCTCTTAACCAATACACCACTCGGCTGGCCCAGAATCATAGCGTTTTTAAGAGCAATCTTTGAAATCCCATCAACTTTCCTGACTTATTAAGTGAATTATTACAAGTGATATAAAATAAGCTTCAATCTGTTTCATTACCCTTTCTAAACTCA
This sequence comes from Hipposideros armiger, assembly GCF_001890085.2. Classification (NCBI taxonomy): domain Eukaryota; kingdom Metazoa; phylum Chordata; class Mammalia; order Chiroptera; family Hipposideridae; genus Hipposideros; species Hipposideros armiger. The sequence goes on along the minus strand of NW_017732073.1, from coordinate 331,525 downwards.
CCTTTGTTTGTATTTTTGCATTTGATTCAGTTGTGGTTGATTAATATTTTAATTTTTATATGAAATGCACATTTATCTTGAAAAAACATGTAAAAGCAATGGAGTTGTTGCTGAGTCTTAAATTGAAGCATTGCCTGTATCAGTCTAACAAGCAGTACTGTTTTTCTTGGTGGCAATGGAAAGACAAAAAGTATATGAGAAAGAAGCCATCATGAGGGTTTAGGGTGCTCCAGGCTAAGCAACATTGGCCGTGAAAGATTACCGCTGTGGGAATAAGAGAAGACCACCCAAATCAGAACAAGCAAGTTATTTATTTGGAGCTCGCTATACCAAGGGAGCCACCCAATATCACTGCCCTTGGCAGAGCCTCAAAGGCAAGCAGAGCAATAGGAAAGGTTTATAATAGAAAAAAAGGAAGGCTTCAGATATCACTCAATGAAGGCTGCAGGCAAGGAGAAGCCGGAGGCAGGCTAGCTAGAAGCAGGGCATTCTTGATAGGTTACTGCAGCATATTTGACTTTTTATGATAGGTCCTATGTTGGAAGGGGAGGGTGAAGATTAGAGAAGATGTCAGTTATTGTTTAAATCTGGCTGTTTGGGGGTTGATTGCTACAGAAGCTGTGGTTTGATTTCCTAGACTAGTTGGTTGGTCACTGTTCTATTTATATGTATGGTTTGGTCGTGATCATTGCCTGTATATTCAGATTCTCACTACAGACACATGTCTCTGATGTCCCATGTACACATATAATTAGCCACTGATTTCACATATATGTTTACAAGAAATATGATGCATTACATTGAGAAACTGCACTTATGGGCATAGGAGGAAAAAACTGGGCCGACTGGCTAACCGACTATGGTTCTACCATGTTAGATGTATCAAGCAGAATTGAACAGCAGCAGAAGCTAACACCGATGTAGCTCTATAAGTAAAACTTGTTATGCTAATATCATAACTGTACTTGTTTGTAGAAAAAGAAAAAACAAAAATTATTTCCAAAGCCCAGTATTTCTTATAAGTGGTGTCTCCATTTGCATTAGATATTTCAAAAACGGTAATAACATGATGGGGTAATTAAATCAACTTCTACTTTCAGGTAATATTACTACACATTCAATTTTTCTATCTTTTTGTTTCAAATTGCATGTTTTTCAATTTCATTTTATGCTTATTAACAACTAAGTGAAAAATACACTAATTTATCCAAATTTCAATTTTTTTACTTCAGCTGCTATCAGAGCTAATGTATTCAGCTAAATTTATTAGACCCCCAAATCTCCAATATTTATTTAGAGTTTCCTCTGAAGCTCCACTGCCTTGGGAAAATAAATTATGAGTATGTCAAACATGCTAGTTCTAACATTTAACAAGATAATAAATGCTATTACAAAACTGTACTAAAGGAAAGAAATACAAAGCTAACCTTGCAATTCTGTTCTAACATTAGTTTATAGAAGTCAAAGTTTTGTGTTCCTCCTTGCAGGTCAAACAGTGCAAAAGACACTGTTCTTCAAAACTGACAATCTGTCCATATATCTTTAAAAAGAATCCCCACTGAAGATTCTGGAAGATAAGGTTAATGTCGGGGTTTCCTTTAAAATAGCTTATCTTAATAGTGTTAATTTTATTTTTGCTACCAAATCACTCAATCACAATATCTTTACAGGGGACCTACTATGTCTAAGGTTTACTAGGCTTTACGAAAGACAAGAAAAGACCTAAAAACACAATCACTACCCACAAAAATACAGAGTAACAAAGAATATTTGAGTAAAAAGAGAAAAGAACCTGTGTATTAAAAATATCAAATAAATAAGTGGAATTTGTCTTCTAGCCCATGCAAGAACCTAATAGAAGTTATGAAATGCTCCTAAATTAAAATCCAAACATTCTAATAATTAAATTTCTCAGTGGCCAAAGGATGAATCTAAGAAAAGAAAAGCAGCAATTTCTTTCCTACTTAAAGAACCTCCCTTACCTGCTACATATATATTGTGAATTAAATTATCAGCAAAAGAATCTTTGAAAGAAATATTGTTATGAGTCAGAAGAGTAGATCCTTAGATTATGTATCTAAATCTGAAAAAGAAGACATTGAAGAAAAGAGAAAAGAAAAGAAAAAAAAAGAGAAGTGGATGAGAGATTTTTCTCGTAACTAGAAGAGGATGGGAATTTCACCGAAGTACTATAGAACATGCTACACAATATGCTTACTATGTTTTATCTGCTGAATAAATTATTTTAATTAAACTTAGCCTCATCATTGACATATCTTCTGAAAGCTTAGAAAAACGTTCCACTGGAGATCTAATTTAGGGTTAGAATCATGATCAAAATGCATGAGCACTCACAGCATTTCTCTTGTAAATAACCTTAAATATAGAACATTCTTGGACTCCTGTTTTCTCAGCTCATGAACAGATTATTTTTAAATGTAGACAGATTTTTTTTTTTGCAACTGTATCATTAAAACTTAGGAACAAGCAGAGTAATTATAAAATACTTCAGGAGGTCCATCAAGCTGTCTAGAAATTCCCCAAGGTGCTGTAAGTCTAACAGCTTTGGCGTTTTTTCCTAGACTAAGGAGAAACGGGAGAGTCCCCAGTACATGTACTATAATTAATGTTTTCTATAAGTACCTTCCTTTTCTTATTATTTAACCCAAGTTGTTAACTGGGAGCTAAATAAATCAACCAATACACATTTTCCCTTTTTTTTTTTCATCTCAACTTGATGTGATGAATACATTTCATTTTTATATTAGTTTTCTTAAAATGTGTTCATTCATTTGGAGTATTATGACATGAGTTGATCTAAATACTTAATTGACTCTTGAGTTTCTTTTGGAAGTTCATGCCTAGGCTTGAATGAAATTTGGATTCTGTTATTGTGGAAAATAAAGATAAATATATAAATTGGATTGGATTCTTGGCTTAAGGAAGAAAATAATTTTGAAGACTAGTGGCTCTGTGAGGAAAAATTGCCTTCATTTTATTCCTTTTCCAAATCTCGTATCCCTAAGATTCTCTAAAATTATGTCTGGTCTTTTATGAAATAGTGTCCTGCTGCAGTTTTAGCCCCTAATCATGTGGCTGATTTCAAGCAAATCACCTGTGTTCAAGGGGCCCAGGAAATGCTCACTTTGGGTTATAAGGTGTGTGCCAAGAGTGTTACAGTATAACAAAGGATGCATTTTTTAATGTTTCCCATTGTACAATATTATGTGATATGTGCTTATTACATACATATATTATTTCACTTATTCTGTTCAGTAACATTATGAAGTGGGTATTGTTGTACCCATTTTATGGATGTGGAAACTGAGGCTTAGGTCATAGCTAGTGAGTTATAGAATAGGGAAGTGAGAATTCGCCCTCAACATTTGTCTCCAAAGCCCATTTATTAAGCAGTATGCTTTGTGAACTCTTTTCCTTTGTATGTAAGATATGAAAGTCAGACAGTGTGAGATTCTGAAATAAACAAGAATTTCACATAGGTGAATTAAAATAGAACAGTGGTCTCAAGGGTCTTGAAGTATGGCCTGAGAACCAGCAGAATTAGCACCACCAGGGAACATCTTAGAAATGCAAATTACCTGACTGAACCTAAAACTCTGGGTATGGCACCAACAATTTGTGCCTTAACAAGATTTCTAGCGAACTCCACTGGTATGGAGTTTAAAAGCACAGACTTGAACCAAATTGCCTTTGCCTGAATTATGACTTGAACATGTCTTAGTTTTATGAATTAGGCAAGACATTTTACCTCTCTGCATTCCTTTCTTCTGTAATGTGAAAATAAAATCATATTTGCCTCATAGACTTGTGAGGATTAAAATAGTTAATATATGTAAAATGCTAAGTACAATGTTTGTAATAAACTAAATACTCCATAATTATTAGCCATTATTAGTAGAAAGTGGGGCCCCATGCTGTGGGAGGGAGTTCCCCTGTCCTCTGTCATTAAGTGAAAACATTTGAAAGACCATGGAAAATACAATCTGGTCCTAACTACCCATAGAATCTTTCCTCATACAACCATTTGCTCTGCTCTGAACAGTACTTGTGTTCCCTTAAGTCTTTAAAATTGGGATATTTTGATGACTTTTAAAGATTACTAAGCATGTTCACATTTTCCCGTTTTATTTGAACAAGAGATTTATGTGCTAACACTCTGATATGTATTGAGGTATCAAAGCTGAATGAACTCTAGAATCCATCCTTGAAATCTGGGTTCCATGAGTAACTGATATTTTTATATAACTATGAGGAAATATGTGAAAGTATTATGCACAAAAGGCCAACGGAGCAAAAAAAGAAAGAGCAACTCTACCTCAAAGGGTGAGCTCTATAGCCACCACCTAGATGAGGAATATTTGAAATATGAATCCGAGTTTGGGGTGGAAAGCCCTCCAAATGGAGGAAACAAAATTTTCAGAGGCATTTGCTCACAAACCTTACTAGTCTAGAAAACGGTGTCTGGTGTAACTTGACAGGAGGAGCAGCAGGAGAAAGAATGGAGAAGAGGAAAGACAGAGGATTGTAAAAGGATGTCACAGCAACCTGCCAGGCATGTAGGGTTGATTTTATCCTCATTTTACAGAAAAGGATAAGGAAGCTCACTGAGCATAAGTGACAGAGAAAGTAAACAGTACAGCACAAACTTCAGACCAGGTCTCATTCCAGCTAGCATCTTGCCCTCTGCCTGCTACATTATATGCCTAGTTAGAAGTTCCTTAATGAAGTATTACATCTCTAATTTAGATACAAGATATTATATTCTGGTCCAACATATTGAAGGCATATATTTTTTAAAGATTTTATTGGGGAATTGGGGAGGGGAACAGCATTGGGGAATCAGGGAAGGGGAACAGACAAGTTGCTGTTCTTTTCTGTTCTTCATTCGTGGAAGACGTTGCTTCACTGACCCATGTTGGTGCCATCATTGCGCTCTTTCTGACTGAGGCAGATCGGTCGCCAGCCATTGGCTGCTCACGGCGGCTCACGGCAGCCCAGCTCCAGGTTGAGCTGTTGTTCACCATCTTAGCTGTAGAGGGTGCAGTGTCACTGGCCCTCATGTGGGTTCTGAACCAGGGCCCTGCTGTTCAGAGCTGGCTTCCCAAGTGCCATTTAGCCGGCCCTGAAGGCATATTTTTGACAGAGCTTCTTTTACAAATGACCCAATTTTCCATTTATTCATAAAGAAGCCTTTTCTTGAACGTGTCCTGGTGCTTCAGGCGACTGGAAGTGAGGAGAAAGGGAAGAAAGAAAAGAAGCTAATCCTGCTTGATTGTCTTTCTGTGAACCAGAGACTGTGCTAGATGTTTTACATATGTTATTTGAGTACTCACAGCAGTTCTTTAAGTTAGATATTATTATCCACCTCTTACAAATGAAGTCTCTGAAATTGAGATATGAGAAACTTTCCCAAGTAACGTGTCCAAGGTCATGCAGTGAGTTAAGTGGAAAGCTAAGATTAGAATCTTGGTCTGCTTGACCCAGGCCAAGCTCATCTCATCAACTTATCCAATAGGTCCATCATGAATGAGTTCAACATTAAGCTCAGAATAAGGTGACTAGATAATCTAAAAACATTGGTGGAGGAAAGGTTTTAGGATAATGTCTTTAAGAAAGGGCTTAGTTAGACAAAGAAAGTAATGGCATTCAAGTTAATCATATAAGTAACCTTGCATTTTGAATAGCTTTTGGACTCCACATTTACAAAAAGAATGATGATGTCAGGGAAACAGGTGGATGCCATGTAAGTCAGGAAGCAGCATGGAGAAGAAACAGTGAGTGAACAGGGAATGCTGAATATCTGGTTCTCAATGTCCTTATTTGCCTACAAATTATATTTCATTGTGAATGTACCCAACACCCAATATTTCACATTTCTCAAAGAATCAGTGTTCCATAGAGTCAGATTTTATCTCAGAATCACAAACAGCTGAACATTTTAAGATTATCATTGTTAGCCAAGCTAAGTTCTAGAACATGCTGATACTTCATCAGAGGAGCTGTTCATTCAAACTCCTAGGCTGGAATCCTTTAGTGTCTGAGTGACTGCTCACCATCAAAGGAAGAGGGCTTCAATTCCTGTTTGACCCTGATCCAGGCCTTTCCACAAATCTTGAATACTTAAGTTGATTCTTCAGTGTTTAGCTATGTTTTTGCAGGATCCCGATCTTAGAGGAATATCTTTGAGTGATAAATATTTAATGTACAAAGGTGGAAAGTAAGGTAAGTTAAAAAATAGAGTCCCATCTCCCATCTCCAGAGCACTCAAAATAAGGACTATACACAGTTCTCTGTATTTACAAGTAGTTTATCTTACTGAAGGCAAAAATATTTGATTACTTAACCATCTGCATATAATATATTACTTAGAATAAGAACAAAGAAACTTGTCATTGTAGTTTTTTTATTAACTAGAGATTTTGCTAGATGAGCTATAAGTCACTTAGACTAGGAAGTCACTTGTGATTGCTTTTGTTATTAAAAACAGTACTCAAAATTATAACTCTAAGTGCCCACAGGCATTTTTCTAGGCTAGGGGCAAAAAGTAAATATTTTGACTTTGTGAGCCATATAGAATCTATTGCAATTATTCAGCTCTGCTGGCACAAAAGCAAACAGATGATATGTAACTGAGTCAATGTGACTTCTTCCAGTGAAATTTATTTATGGAAGGTAACATTTAAATGTCATGTAATTTTTATATGTCATAAAATATTATGCTCTTTTGATTTTTTCCAACTATTAAAAATTTAAAAACCATTCTGATTCATACAAAAACAGACAGTAGGCTGGATTTACCTGTGGGTCTTTTGTCCATCACTGTTCTATATATTTACCTTTTTTATCTCAATCTCTGTCACCCATATCAAGACAAGATTTATTATCTCTTTCACAATAGATGATGAAACTGAGCATCAGGAACATTACAGTAGCTTGAACATCACATAGCAAGTGAGTTTGTTAACACTTTGACAATTTTCTTGACCTAAGTCTTAGTTTCTTTATATGTAAACTGGGAAGAAATACATTTATACTCACATATAATCAGGATTAAATTATTTATTATTTATTCAGGCACTATTGAATCCTTCCTAGTTGCAGATTTTTCCCTGAAATACTCAAGTTTAGATGATACATAGTGTGTAAAGCAGACCTTGACCTTGTCCACATGATGCTTACAATTAAGTTTATAAGCTATATAGACAGTGGAAAATTATAATAAATGTGATTGATGCTTTGATAGAAAAAGCATAGGTCTAAGGGAGTATACACCACAGGTGCTGACCCAGTTTTCAGGGAAAAACTTCTGGAAAAAACTGGTGATAAATGGAGCCATGAAATGATTTACTGAAGTGAAGAAATAGGAAAAAAGAAAGCACGACAGGCAAGGGAAATCCTACGGTTAAACCTCAGGGATGAAAAAGAGTTGGTCCATTAAGAAAATGAAAGGAGTCCAATATGACTACAACATAAAGATCAAGATATAAACAAAAGAGTTCAAGAGATAATGCTAGAGATATAACAAGACATAAAAAGACATATTAATAAGTTTAGACCTTATCTTAAGAACAAAGGAAAGGCCTGAAGAGTTATAAGCAATGAAAAAATAATATTAGATTTGCATTTTGAAAAAGTCATTCTACTGGAAATCGGAGAATGGCAAGAATGGGCCTAGGGAGCCCAGTTTAAATGTAAATGCCATGGTCCAGATGAATGATGATAGTGGCTTGAATTAGAGCAATAGAAGAAATTAAGAGAAATTTCTGAATCAAGAAATATTAAGTAATTTGATTCATTTAAAATTATGTATTGCATGTCTACTTATACCATGCAATATTTGAGGTGCTAGGATTATAACAATAAACAAACAGGCCAACATATCTGCCCTGCTGTAAGAATGATGAACAATGTTGAGTCAAAATTTGCTTCCAGGATTTTGCTTTCAGCAACTGAATGGATGGTGATAACATGAATTGAGATAAGAAAAACTAGAAGGAGAAACAGGTTTTGTGTGTATTGATTAAAAACCCTGACTAAAATTCTTCATAGTTCTTTCTTAGTGCTTTTTTTTCTTTGAAGGCTATTTAGGAACAGAAACAAAAATAAAGAGAGTAGGTTTATGGCTTTCTAAAATGGCTTTATTATTTCAGCTTCCTCCTACTTTTTATACCCAGAGAATTAAAAAAGAAAAGAAAAAAAAAGTGGAAGAGGTGGAATATGTCACTGGAGTTACATAAGAGCAGACATGTCTGATAGGACCGGATATCAGAGGAAAACTCATGTACTATGTCTCCTCCCCTATCACCCCCAAATTGACATTTTCTCTAAGGTGGCAGCAGCTCTAATTCAAATTGGTTTCCCTGGAACTTTTATAACTAATTGAATACAGCATTGACTACCCGAAACTTAGGTTCTTGGGGTGACATTTCATCCAAGGTAGTTTCTGTCAGGATCTTCAGCAGTCCTACAAAGACCATCCTATCTGCATCTTCTATACTCTGGGATCACTTCGAATGGTCAGTACTACAGATACTTTTCTTCAGAATGACATTTTACCCATCAATACAGTTCAACTTCAGCCTTTTTTTTTAGCTAATATTTATCCTGGCATCAATGTAAGTAGTTTCCAGAGTTAAATATATATGGGGTGTGTGTGTGTGTGTGTGTGTGTGTGTAGTTGGACTAACATAAATAGCATCATATTTTATGCTCATCACATACAATAAAATCATATTTATAAATAGTATTTCCCAAGTACTCCAGAGCTAGAGGTGGAGTCATATAAGTTATACAAGTTAAGTGAACAGAGAAACTTAGCAAATGGACATCTTTTTTGAAGTGCCTATGAAGTTCAAAGTGGGTATGTTCACTAGGCAGTTGTATATACTTATCTGAACCTCAAGATAGACTCGGCAAGTATTCTCTTTGTATATGATACTTGAAACAATGACATTGAATAAAATTACCTAGTGAAATTGTCTGGAGAAGTATTAGCATTTGAGAGATGGGGAGAAAACAAACAAACAAACAAAACCACAGCAGAATGAATTGAGGAAGAGTAAGAGGCAGAATGTAAATCCAGACCTGGCAGTCCCAGAAGCCAAGAAAAAGTTGTTTTAATAAGGCATTTTGTGAAAAGCTCCATTAAAGGGACTATTGGATTTGTATAAGCTGAGTCAATAGTGACCTTGACCAAAATGGTGTCAATAGTATGGTTGGAAGTTTGATGCAATGAGGAAAGGAATAAGTGAAATGAGGAAACCCAGCCTGTGAGTATAATAGCTCTTTCAAGAAGTTTGGCCTACGAAGGGATAAGAAATGAACTAAGGAATTATTGCTTATTTCTCTGTATTTTTTTTTAAGTTGGAAGACACCTAAACATATTCTAGTACTGATAAAACAAAAAGAGCCAACAGGAAGAGATGTTGAAGATTTGGGGAGAGATGGATAACTGATAGAGATCATTAGAAAAGCAGGAAGGAAAGAAATCTAGGAAATAGATAAAAGGTGTATTTCCAGAATGACACCCTCTGCTTACATTGAAATAATGGGGAAGTATGAAAGATATGGTATGGTACATATACTTGTAGTTTAGGCGTCAGACACTTAAGATAATTTTCCGCTGAAGATTTTATTATGAGGTAGGTAAAAATGAGGGGAATGAAGTAGGGTGATCAAGGTTTTAATATTTAGGAAATATTTCTGGAACAGTGGATAGTATGATGTTTAAAAGGCCAGACAGACATTGGTGATCATGGATTAATATGACATTAATAATTTACTAAAATAGGGCCTACCGAGTGGCACGATGGTTAAGAACTGGCTTGGGACGCCAGAGGGCCCCAGTTCGATCCCACATATGAGGGCCAGTGACACTGCCCTCCACAGCTCAGATGCTGAACAACAGCTCAACCTGGAGCTGGGCTGCTGTGAGTCGCTGGCGACAGTGTAGGCTGCAGCCCCTGCTGCAGTGGGTTGCCATAAGCTACCGTGTGTAGCCAGCAGCCAGCGTGAGCGGCCAGCAGCCACCGTGAGCAGCCGTCCAGAAGCCAGCCACTGATCTGCCTCACCTGGGAAGAGCACAATGATGGTGCCAACTTGGGCCAGTGATACAATGTCCTTCACAACTAGACTGGAGATCAAAATGACAGCAACTAGTCTGTTCCCCTTCCCCCAAATCCCCAGCACTGTTCCCATCCCCCCAATTCTCCAATAAAAATATTTAAAAATAAATAAATAAATAAAATAATTTACTAAAATAAAGAAGTCCCAGGTGTTGGGGAGCAGGGTGAAAAAGGTGAAGGGGTTAAGAAGTACAAATTAGTATTTACAAAATAGTCATAGGGATGTAAAGCATAGAGAATATAGTCAATAACATGGTTGTAACTATGCATAGTGCCAGGTGAGTACTAGATTAGGAGGATAACTTCTTAAATTATATAGATGTTTAACCACTACACTGTACACCTGATATTAATATGAAATAATATTGAGCATCAAAATAAATAAAGTGTAAAAAAATAAGTCCCTAGAAAATAATATGTTCTGCATGAATAGTTCTATGGGATAAGTAAGTTTTATATATATATATATATATATATATAATCACATGTGTATTCTTCAGTACCTTCACCATTCTTTTAAAGTATATTATTTATTGTGTTCTTTATATAGTTGTACTCTAAAAATAAAGGCTTGACCTATATGAAGCTGATCAAGGAAAATTATCCCATGATTCTGTTGTTTCTATTATTCAAGAATAAATACAGGTCAGAATTATTCTTGATCTTTCTATGAATTCATGCTCCTACACAATATTTCTATTTACCATTAATATACAAAGATATTAGTCAAACGATTAGCAGTGTATTAATTAATTATTTTCAAATTTCTCTTCATTCGATGATAAAAAGGAAATTTTGACCATGCATTATATAGAATAAGGAAGATATAAAATAAAAAATAATAGACCAGAATCACTCTAGAATAACTATCAAGGGAAAACGATATCTAAGATTTTATGTATTATTTTAATTAAGGATGCTTGAAAATACATATGGCATCCTTTGAATAATAAGCATCTACAGATGAGGTATGATTGGAAAATGCAATCTCTTTTACAGGTTCAATTAAATCAACTTCATTTCAATAATGGTGAGTGATGAGCGATATGCTATCAGAATCATACTTTGAGTCATCATTCAAAGAATCTATTTTGTTTTTAAAATTCTGAAATATGGTTTACTAGATAATGATGATAGTGCTCAAAATTAATGGAAGAATTTTAAAAGTGATTAAATTGTATGTCTTAATCAAGCTATGAATTAATTTTACTGGAGATTTAAGAAATTTTTATTTGTTCACAAAAGACAGCCATCTCTGCCAGTCATCCCTATAATTAGCAAGGAATGAGATGCAGAATTAGTGTGTGCCTCACATGAAGAGAACTTATCTAAATCATTTATAACCCATTGACCTTACTTTTTCCCTTTCTTATAAAATGTATTGTTACTTTAAGGTATTTGACTGAGTAATATTTGAATAAGATTATTGGTGCTCCTGTGTTCTCTTCCAGACAAAACCAGAATGATTATAGAGTTATGAGAATATATAAAGTATTGCAGGGTAAAATGATATACCTTTATTTGTCATCAAGCACACAAGGCTGTTAGTATTTTTTTGAATAGAGGTTAATACTTATTTTAAAATCTGTTTCAAATGCAATTTCAATATACATTTATCTCTAGATACAGCATTCAACTATATCTAACTGTCTTTCATGTTAGAGAAATATACATTCACAAGAGGTTTACTTTTTTAAAAGTCACATTATATGTGTTTTTCAGGAGAAACATACATTATGTTCTACTTGTCATAATAATAAAAGAATATTGCATTGAGACATTATTTGAACTTATAAAGAAATGCTGATTCTTTGCTAGAATAAATATAAAAATGTATTTTGCCTAGCTCAGAAGTTATAGTTAAAAAATAAAAACAGATTTATAGCTGTTATCAAACTGTTTATATTAAAAATATGTAAAAAAACTAGTTTAAAGGTTTGACTTAAATTGTTTCCTTCCTTCCATGTTGATCGACAATTCATTGAGATCACTTTTATATTTACATCATGGGTCTGCCAGGCAATGTTGAAATACACGTTCTGTCTATCATGTAATCTATGTAAAAAGGATGCATACAACATTAAACTGTAGCCCCTATCTTTTTATTGCTCTGATGAAGTCAGTTTAAAAGCAGGAAATGTCAGAGTGAGGCAAAGATATAACGTTAAAGAGATAGTAAGCAAAGGATCCCTATTTTGCTTCCATACAGGTAACTCGACTCAATATGGGCTTTGAAATATGTGAGGGCCTAGTAAGTTTAATAAAGAAGAAAGTACCATTGATCTCTGGGAACAGTAGAAGAAGCCAGGGCAAAGATGTTAATTATTTTTCTAATACAGTTTTCTAGACATGTATATAAGTACATCCTATCTTTACATAACTGATATCTGTCTATCAGGTACAAAGCTTTAAGTTTAAAAACATTTGCTGTAAGGTCATTATGTTAAGTACTATGCTGACTTCTGAGAAAACAATGTAGCAAACAACATAGAAACAACTTAATATTTATATAAAATATGGGACCATGTCTCTCTCTCTCTCTCTCTCTCTCTCTCTCTCTCTCTCTCTCTCTCTCTCTGNATATATATATTCTCTCTAGACTGGTAAAGGAAAGACTGTGACAAAGAATATAAAAATACCTCCCTATAAAGCAACAAGGCAGCAGACTATTATGTACAAAATTTGAGAGAAATATCTTTGTGGATATTTTCCTGTATTAAGTCTCTAAAAACACTCTTTTACAACTTTAAAAACAAATAAAATTATGTCAGGCTGAAGAAAGATAAACTTTTATATGGGATAACTATAATTAACCTTTATTAGCCTTAAATACTAGAAAGTTTTATTAGTATTATGATCTTGCCTAACACCAGTGAAAGCACTAACTCTAGAGTTATCAATATTAGTCAGTGAGAGAGGAAAGCCTTTGCAATGGGTGGTGTTCATTAACTCATTTTTCAATGCAATAACCCTTTTATTTTTATAACACTTTTGCTTCTATAAAGCATTATTTCTTGTTCTAATGTATTCTTCCTTTATTCTCTGGTCAGGGATGGGATGGTCTGGGAAGAGAGTAGAAAGAGAGACACAGGGATTTGGTGGCAGATCACATGCTTGTAAATTATTATAATGGAATTTTAGGTAGCTCAGGGAAGTGATGTCACCAAGAGGGCAGGGTAAGAATCACAGCCTCTATCTCCCCACAAAGATCAACAATTAAACAGCAATACCTGAACAAAAAGAGCTCTGGGGTGCTCAGGAGTCCCCCTAAGGAACTTCAGCAATATAGTGCAACAAAATAACCTAAAATAACCACACAAAAACAGTTGTAAAAACAGTTTGGTTTTGCCTGCCTCATCCCATCCCCTACGATAGCACAGCTCAGTGCCAAGAGGGAACCCCCTGGCCAGAGACTGTTCTCATTGCAGGAAAACAGGGCAGAGCGAGTGACTAGCTTCTCTAGCCTGTTGGGAAACTGCACAAAGGACCTGCCCCCACTCTGTCACTGACCTGCACAGTCATGTGTACCAGCAGCTAACCCCAGTGCTGTATGCACCTGCACACTGCTGGCCCTGACTCCTGTCACCAGCCTCTGCTGTTGTGTGTGCACCCATGGCTAGCCCCCGCAGCCCCATGAGTGCACACCGACAGCCACGGCCCCACAGCTGTTCATGTACCTAGAACCAGTCCACACCCCTGTCACAGGTCTGTACTGCTACAATCACCTGCAGGTAGACCCTGGGGTATAAACCCACAAGCTGCTGGAACCAACTCCTGTCACTGGACCTCACCAAGGTACAGGGCCCTGCACCAAGCCCTGCAGCCACATGAGTGCACACCAACAGCTAGGTTCCATAGCTGCTCACGCGCCCATAGTTGGCCCCAGCACCTGCCCCTGGCTGAAGCCCTTGCCAATGTGTGTGTGTGCCTGCAGCCAGCCCCNCAGCATGACCCAGTTGGTGTGCCCAATCTTCTATAATAAATAAGTGAATGGAGAGGCACTGGTTTCCCTGTCCCCTTTAAAAATAATACATTATTAGCAACTAATCATATATGAAATGAAAAATAAAACGGGCACGTTATAAGTGTAGCTTCTTTCGATGCTATTTTCCACTAAATATATATATTTTAAAATGAAGAAACCTATATTTCTATTAATTTGTACATTTTTCCTTTGTTAAAATTACCTGAATGCTTTGATAAGCTTTTCAGAATTGCTGTTATGGCTTTGTTGTCAAGTTTGCCGAATGTCTTCTTATGCCCCCTCTTATTTATATATATGTACTTGGCTATAAACCAATAATGACATCACATTCATACTTACATTTTAGACTTTCTACACAGGAATTTGATAACATTATCAAATATATACTTATAGACATATGTAAATCTGACTGTGCCAATTCCCCATGCAAACATCTATTAGACTCTTGCATTTATAGTACCAGGTCCCAGTCTGCTTCCTCCTCCACCTGAATGAAGGGTGTTTATTTTAAAGTGATGAATTACAGCTTCTCTATGCAGATCAATTGAGTTAGAATCATGTGTCTATCTGTGGTGGGGAGAGGTTACATTTGAAAAATTTTATTTTAAAAAGTTTCATAGATGATTCTGATGTAAATAGTCCAGAGACCAGATACTAAGATATTCTGGTCTGCAGTGCAAAGCCCAAATTCTTTCCTGTAACCTATCAGACCCTTCACAGCTTTGCTCCAGACGGTCTTGCTCCAACAGTTAGCCTCATTCCTTAATGTGATCTAGCAAGTTTGTTGGTAAGAATACATGAAATCACGTATTCACAGTTCTAATGAACGTCTGGCACATAGTAGGTTTTCAATTAATGCTTGCTCCATTCTTCCACTCTCCTTTGGAAAGGCAAAATGCAGAAATGTACCATATCACCTCTTTATTGGCTTAGAGCAGGGGTCGGCAAACTGCAGCTCGCGAGCCCCATGCAGCTCTTTGGGTACGTTCCATCTCAAAAGTTTGCCGACCCCTGGAAGAACCAATCCTGTCCCTCACAACAATTTAAAAATTATTCGAGAGACGTGAACACATTTTAACATAATCACCATTATGCAAATAATATCCTTTAAAAATGTTATAAATGAAACTGTGATAGTTTTATTTTCATTTTCAATTTTACTTTAGAGCCACACGTTTGCAGGCCACAGTTTGCTGACACCTGGTGGCTCTTCCGTCTCAAAATTTTGCTGACCCCTGGCCTAGAGCCTTTGCAAAGAGTGAGCAGTTATACATGTGATGAGTAGTATAATGTTCCTATTTTCTTTGAGGAACGAAGCATACAATGATCACACAAACTTTAAAAAGCAAAGTAAGGATTCCTGAAGTTCATGGAAAGAACTTACACTGCCCCCGTCAGTCAGCAACTCATGGCAGGCTCTGTAGCGCCTTGGCCTTTACACAAGCTTTTCCCACGTAGGAGAGACTGCTCATTTTACAGCATCTTTATAAGCAACCTGCCCACAAAACATGGAGTTTGTCATGGCAAATATGGCAGTTGGTTAAAATCTACTTCAGGTTCTGGAAAGTAGTGACATGAACCCTTTTGACAGCCCTGAGCGTGTTATTAGACTGAGTCCCTCAGCACTCTCAGGACTCTTCAATAACTAGTCACATGTTAAAAATTCAAGAGAATAGTGTGATCAGGTTTTAGAGAGTAAGGTCTTGTTTAAGGAAACCCAGGCCCACAGAGGTGCAAGGACTAAATCTACACATTCTAAATTGGAACCCATTGTGTTTTTAACAACATGAATGCAGATATTATGATTTTGGGTGATGGTGGTAACATCATCACCAATTACCCATTATAGATGAAATAAAGACATGAAAACCTTATCTTTACCTTTCCAGAGCTGGTTTTGCTTTGACCTGTTATGAGAAATGGTATAAGCCTTTCTCTAGGTTAATCAGTTAGCGTTGCTTAAAAATAAGTTTTCTGAGTTATCAAGACATCTCAATGTAAAAAGCATATCATTCCCCTTTATAAGGAAATCATTGACAAGGAAAGAGATCACTTACAATATAACTTTTCTTCCCCTTCTTTATTTTCCTTTGTT
>NW_017732073.1:307987-312710 GCF_001890085.2 Hipposideros armiger | reverse complement strand
AAACTGCCTTTTTCCAATGTCCTAGGAAATACAAATTTACTGCATTTCTTCTTTAAGAACAATGTGACTAGCAGTAGATACAACTGTAATAAAGTCAAAACTATGACTATAAGCACTGAAAAATAATCATTAAAAAATACCAATAAGCTAACTTGATTATTTCCAATTTAATGTATAAATATATTTCTCTGCTACAATTTAATAACAGATGGGTGAGGACAGTCACTGAAAAATAAAAGATATCTTTAACCTTTAAAAAAAATTATATCACTTACTTTTGTGCTCTAAGAATAGAAAGTAAACATTCTAGTTTAGCAACAGATTTGCAACTCTTTGCCTTAGGTTTTCTTCTGCCATGGAAAGCTGCCAATATACAATGGTCCAGAAGGGTTCAAATTTTAACACCATGAAATCACCTTCATCCAATGCCTGATGGGAGTTGGGGAGTCAACACCCAGCTTCCTTGTCACGTGGAGGAGAAAATTCTCAGGAACCTACTTCATAGTGGCCCTCAAGTTTTCCCAGCAACGCTGAGTTCCAGTCACCCACAGTGATAGCTGGTTTGATAAAATGCCTCCTATCGGCTATCTTCCCTGTCTTGTTTTCCTCATTATGCTATCCTTACCTCCCAATGAACTACTTGCACTCAAATTTTGTCTCAAGGTCTGTTTCTGAGAGAACCAGAAATAAGGCTCATGGAAAAATCCAGGTTGTGTGGTCAGAGTTTAGGCTGAAAACACAGAGAAGAGATGGGGCTTTATAGCAGGAGCTGAGGCTCAAAGCAGGGTTCCAACAAGGGAGTTTGCACTGAGGGATAGTTTCTTGGCAGCAGAGGTTGTCTTAGTTCTGTTATGTCTTGGCATTCACAGGTGGTTAGTGTGTGTTTGTAAAAAAAAAAATAAATACACGTTTATCAGTTTGGGGGAGAAATGAAAGGCCCATCGCTTTAATAATCAAATTAAGTTGCTGTGAAAACATACTCCATTTATACCTCCTTGATTTGCTCTATATCCCATCAATTTCCTGTCATGCCCGAGGGGTCCAGCGAGCTTTGTATGCTCTGTCAGCTGCAGCAACTCTGCAATGAAAGCCTGTGCCAATCCACAAACTATGTCCGAGTTCTTGCTCAGCCCTTGGCAGCTGTAGGAGGCATGTGGTGAAGAAAACATCAGTTTCTCAGAGTGCTGGAGAGAAAAGGGCTTTCTTTCCTCCACTGATGTCTGTGGGCATCCGACTGCACAGCGATGCTGGGTCCCCAAGCTTACCCCTGTGTGCTAACACAGGTCTCTAAGTTCGCAATACTTTCCTTATGCTAGGCCCATGAGCAGAGGATCCAAGGCCAGAAGTTCCTATTAATAGTGATATGTTTTAAGAACCAAACACCCCATATATTTCCCATGGATAGAATCCTCCTAATCCTTAAAATGAATTTCACTCTCAGTAGCTTTTGGAGTTCTTCAATGTTTTTAAAATCCTTTGCTATCAAGAAACTTCATTTGAGACTACCCCAGTCCATCAAAACTATTCTAATACCTTTGAAATCTTAAGGAAAGGATGGGGTTGTTTGTTTTTTTGTTTGTTTTTCCAGGGTGGAGTCTTGAACCATCCTTCTGGAACATTAGTGATTCTATACTAATTTTTACCTCTTTCTCCCTCTGCTATTGAGCTTCACAGCTGTGTGTGAAAAGTGGGCACAAGGCCTCCTACACATCCCATTAAAACCTCTCCACAGAAAGCAGCCCTCACATCATCCACTGGCAACAATTGGAGCTCCCTTCCAAGGGGACTGATATCTCCACTTCCACGTGCAACTCTTCCAAGGCAATCCCTAGGAGCACTGAGGGAGCAGTTGTGGCATTTAAGTTTTGCTCACTGGTTTCTGTAACGTGAGTTTGGTCTGAAGTGATATGTTTTGATAGTTCATTTTCTATGATAGTCTTACTTTCAAGTAATTTTTTTCTATAGACTTTCCAGATTACAGGTTTTTNGTGTTCCAAGGCCCCAAATGACCATATGGGGCAGAACGCTCATTGACCAACATTGTTGCATTAAGCCACTGAGATTTGGGGGTTAATTTTTTATTGCATGATAGCCCAGTCCATAACACTAAATCATGAGGTAATTAATAAAATCTCCAAACCTATGTACTTGGTCTAAATGCTATAAGAGTTGCTATGATTTAATAGGAAAACAATCCAAATACAACTTAATATATGATTTTATTTCTCCTACCATCTGAAATTAGAAGTTAAACAGTGGTTTCATTTTCATATATAAACTGAATTTGTATATGTCCTCTAAAGTGACAATAAAAAAGTTAAGATTCTAGATATGTGATCATAATGTTATTGTGAATTGGTAAAATGCTTAATCGCTAAAACCTACAACAATTTAGAGTAGATAGCTTTGGAAGCTTTAACTTGCCTACCCAACCCTTATTTTTTTCATCACCAATTTTGAATTCAATTTATTGTAAGTATACATATTGTTTTTGTTTAGGAGAAAAGAATAAAATATTCATAGCAGTTTGTGATATGATTCATACATTTTGTTATTTAGAACTAGCTAATCCAATTAATAATTCAGAATGTCTTCTACTGCCTAAAATGCAAACAGTATGATAATGTGTATATGGAATTGGCTGCTAAAATATATTTGACATAATTCTATGGGTTCTAGTATAGTGTTTTTGAGGAAAAAATTTAAATTTTAGATATCAAGTATATATGATGTTATTTAATTGATAAAGGCGTTTCTAAATGACTTTGACATTCTGTTTAACTCAGACTTTTCAAAGAATCAGTATTTACTCTTTCCTAAATTCACAAATAAGTACAAATATTTAAGAAAGATCAGATTTTCCCCAATATCATTTCCATTGTTTTTAATAACAATAATGCCTTAAGTATAAGTAGATCATTTCTTTAGTGTTATATAAGTTATTCTCACATCATCCCTCATGAACTAAGAGAACCAAAGCCTAGAGAAGTATTATAGTTTTAGAGCCACATGGATAGTGACAGAACCAGGATGAGCGATCCATTTTCATTGACTGCTACCTCAGTGTTCATTGTACTCTGTGTATTCAATCTCTTATGAACTCTCTTTGGGTGATAAATACTTAATATAATAGTAGCATCTTCAAAACCTCACATTGTTTTGTTTTTTTTGTATCTATCTCTAATTGGCAGTTATATATGTAAGTACCAAAATTATCGATATATTTAAATATGTTTCTCATACCAATGGCAAATACTCTCATTAGGTGCCTTTGCATATATTTTCCAAAGTCTTTTTGATATGATGATAATTATCATAGCATGTTGGGGAGTCAAAACATTTAACAAGTGACTATATGATGGACAGTTGAGTATTTCAAGATGAAGAAATGACTTGCTTTACAAATCTTTTGTTTATTCATTCAATAAATGCTCTTTTGACACCTAATGTGAACACTGAAGCGCGGTAGGTACTCAGTGTATAATAAACGAACAGCAAGACAGCTGCCTTCAAAGAGCTCATATTTAATAGATGAGCACAAAAACAAACAAGTAAATATGTACATACATAAACGAAACCATTATGAAAGTCATAAACAGAGTTTTAAGAAAGAAAAATGTTGGGAAAAGTAGGAAGAAATCCTATTCTGTTATGGTCCACATGGAAGCTTGACTAAGAAGCTCAAAATTAAACTGAGGCTTAAAGGATGAGAAGGAATCAACTCTTCAAAGAATTGGAAACAATATTTTCATCAGTGGGAACAATCATATGCAAGTCCTTACAGGAAGGAAAAACCCTAGAATGTTCTGGGAAGTAAAGTTAACTGGGAGGGAGAGTGGCTTAAAATGAGTTTGAAGAGCAGATTGTCATAGGCTTCTAGGATGCTGGCTGGTATCATGATTGCAACGGGAGGTAAGGTTTTAATAAAAAGAAGAGTTAGGAATCAAAACAGAAAATTCAAACTAATGGACTTCAAAAGGAGAAAAAGAAAGCAAAGAGAGAGCTCATTTTCTAGAAAATGCAAAATAAGATAAAATAAATGCAACTATATCTGTAATTATAATAACTATAAATAGGTTAAATGAGTTGAAAGAAAGTTTGTCAGACAATATTTGAATTTTAAGAAATGCAGTTAAGTGCTACTTTCAAATCATACAAAATATTATGAAGTGGGAAACCTGAAAGTATAGGGATTAAAAAATGATAAGTCATGCAAATGCTAAACAAAGAAAACTGATGTAGGATTATCAACATCAGGCAACATAAACTTTAAAACCCAAACTTAGATTAGAAGTTTAATTAGAAGATTATCTCATTAGGATAATAGGAATAATTATTCAGGAAGATATAGCAATTCTGAATATGTAGGCTCCAACCAATGTATATACTAAATAAAAAATGATCAAATTATAAGAAGGAATCAATGCATCCAGAAGCATAATGTAGTATTTTTAATATACTTCTCTCAGAAAGTGATAGATAAAAAATTATTTAAAAAGCACAGAGAAACTAAGGATATATTGGTATAGGACAAGGACTAAGATGAAAGCGGGGGTGACTAGATAGGGGAGCGTACCTAGAAAAGAGATGTTGATGCCTTAGGGAGGACTGTGATTTTACTCTTAAAGGACTTACAGAACATAATGGACTCAGGAGATTATTTTTAATGTTTTATAATGACTGTGCCCTGATAATGCAATGAGCAAATTTCAAAGCCCACTAT
>NW_017732073.1:301863-305122 GCF_001890085.2 Hipposideros armiger | reverse complement strand
AGAATTGAAATCTCTAAGAAGTGTTCTTGTGCTATTGCTGTTCATAGTGACTACCGTGTTCCTGCTCATTTGACCTTTTGGATGCACCATTTGATATGCTCTTTTTGTATTTCTTTGTTAATATATTGGCTTCCAAACTATAAACCCCTTAACTACAAGAACTGCTTCACATTTTTAGCACTTATTCTAGGACTCTTGAACTGTTGGTGTTTTATAAGCACTTCTTCAAAGTTAATATCACTAAGATAAAGTGTTCTAAAATTAATTATAAAAATAAGGATCATGCCACACTGGATCACTGTTGAATGAGAATAATATTAAGAACTTCTGTCATTTTGGGTCTGTGTTGTTCTATGGGACGTTCTGGGATGTTTGAGAAGGGAGAGCTATGATCCTTTCTATCACTCAGCAACATGTGAGGAAGAGAGAAATCATGGAAATTCTAGAGCTAGACAGTGTGTTTTAACAATATAATTGCATACAGTAAGGGTCACGTATAGTTCGGCCATTATTCAAAGTATCTGTAAGTATAATAGAAATAGCAAATTCAAAAGAACAACCTTTTTTTAACTTTATTATATCTCAATTCCTCTCTATTGCCCTTATTACATCCATGAATATATAAATATGATTTATTATTTTTTCTATATTAATATTTTGTGAAAAAATAAATAATATTCTGAAAATATTATTTCTAGAAAAACAAAATTTTACCTGATATCAAATCTATAGTAGGACAGAGGTTTAATTTATTTTTGTTAGTTTTTTAACTAAGATATAATGAAGGAAGCAATTATCTTAACAATTTATATAAAAATGATAATATTTATGTATTAATTAAATAATTGACTTCTTATGTAATTGAATTCATTATTACCAATATAATCTTTGTTTAATGATTATATTAGGAAAAAACTTAACCTTTATCATTTACTAAAGCACTGTTTTATTAAATTATTAAAGGGCAAAATAAAACCACATTATTTTGTGTGTACAGATACCAGTGTTATGCTATGAAAATAAAATCTCTGAAAATAAGCTATAAATAAAAAATAATTGGCCTCTTCTCTCTTCCTGCATTATGTATTATATATTTGATGTATGTTTTTTT
This sequence comes from Hipposideros armiger, assembly GCF_001890085.2. NCBI lineage: Eukaryota > Metazoa > Chordata > Mammalia > Chiroptera > Hipposideridae > Hipposideros > Hipposideros armiger. The sequence continues at coordinate 304,011 of NW_017732073.1, read as the reverse complement.
GGCATTATTATGAAATTTGCTAAATCAATTATCAAACCTTTCCATAATTAACTACTTTGGATAATAAACAACATGCATGCTTTAATAAACATACAATCACGCCTTTAAAAATAGAGAATCCCTACTGTTTGCCCCACCAGACCTACCAGTGGTATCAGCAATGACAGAGAACTTGATTTCTGTCGTGGTTGTGATGGCGGGGAAGGGTTGAGGGTAGGATAGCTAGCTCTGTCCATCCACAAATTTCATGAAATAGATGTAGATAAACAATAAAATACATTTTTAATATTTTAATTTTATTGTTATATAAAGATATATTAAATCTGACTAAGCAACATTGTGTAGACTGATGTAAGAGCACATGCTTGGCACCAAATCTGCTTCCGAGTCTTTCCAGTATGATGTACAGCCTAGGCCATACCTTCCCGCAGAAGGAATTTTCTGAAGGAAGTCGAACCCGATGCCCTCAGCTGCACTAGGACCCCTGTATATGTTCTCATAGCACACTGTACCATTGAACTTTTTTAATAATTGTAGTCAATATCTGTCCTCTCTCATGAAAAAATCCTGGGAATCCCCAACACCTGACATAGTCTCTGACATATACCAGTACTCGATAAAAATGTGTTTAATAATATTGTAGAAATGCTCTCAAGCAGTATGAGTATGGAGGGATGGGCAATCCCTGATAGCCATTTCATAAGTGTTCACATTTGTTTTTAAGTATTTTTCATAAACCTGTTCAAAGAATCTTAAGTTGGAGTAATAATAACTTACAGTCTAAGATAGAAAAATACCAAATCATTATGCAAACCAGCTGACCCTCCTGCCTTATTATCCTCAATCTTCTAGTTGTATTTTATATTTGTTGAATCAATGCTGTTTATTGTAAGAAAAATGAGAAAAATACTTTATTCATTCAGGGCATCTTAGAGAATTATTTTNGTTTTTTTTTTCTTTTTTTCTCTGTATTTCTAAGAAATGTATTTCTCCAAACATATTGAAGAAGATCAAATTGAATTTTATTTTTATCATAATACAAACTGTGTAAACAACTGGGAAATATAATTTTTAAATATTAAATGGAATTTCACCCTAGTCGAATATGTAGATTTGAATATTTAATATCATATTTTCCTTGTAAGTTATATTGTTTATGTGCTCTGTACTATCTCAAGTTTTCCCCGTAGTTTCACAACACACTATTTTCATTCACCAATGTTTCATAGTTTATTCATAACATCAACACAGCCACATTTCCCTGTGTGCCAGCTTAAGGCTGTAAGATATATTGGGATATTTGTTAAGCCCAGGTAAATATTAAAGATCAGTTGAGAAAGGGAGAGTAGCAATACTATTTGCTACAAGTCCTAAGATCCTTTGAGATGTATATGAATGCACATGACTTATTCAGTCTATTAAGCAGATGCTAGTTCAGCTGTAATGCATATGTTGATTTTCAAACACAGTTTCGGAGTGCTGTGGTGAGTGATATGCATGTCTGAAAATTTCAGGTATGAGTTTTGGGGATGACATTTAAATTTTTAAAAAATTTAATTTAAACTTTGCCCTCAAAGATGTGTAAATGGTATTCATTTTGATAAATTTTAAAAAAGTAATTGGGAATATATTGGGTTGTCGGAAAAGTCATGATGCACTTTTGCAACGAAAAACAGAAAAAATACAGCACAATTTTTCTGACAACCCAATAGTAAAGTATTAAGGAAAATAGTACCTAAAATTTTGAAGGAATTTTTTTGATTAAATTACATTTTATATGAAATAAATGGATCATTAATTTTGTCTCAAGCTCAACTTAGTTCAATAACCAGATATTGACTTTCAGTTCCTCTCTACTGTTTTATCATGTGACATTCTGAACTGTTTTATGAGGAATTATTTTAGAGTTTAAATATGGCAACTCCAACTAGGAAAGACATTTCTTAATCTTTAGCTAAAACAGTAATACAATTTTACATATTTATGCTATTCTGAGGCATGAAAAAGATACTGAGAGATTTTTTTTTGTCTTTTAGAAAAATAAAATAAAAGAGGTTTAAAAGAAAAAGAAGTTCTGTAAAAGTCTATTCTGCCCTCTGTGTTTTTGCTACTCTGGATGTACGAGAGTATGAAGTAATAAAAAACAAA
>NW_017732073.1:299353-300230 GCF_001890085.2 Hipposideros armiger | reverse complement strand
GTCTTGTTTCTTTCTTCAGTCAGCCACTCTATGTCTTTTTATTGGAGAAGTTAGTCAATTTACATTTAATGTTATTATGGATAAGGTATAGACCTACTGTTGCCATTTTGTTCATTGTTTTCTGGCTGTTTTGTAATTTCTTTGTGTCTTTATTCTTCTCATGCTCTCTTCCTTTGTGATTTGATAATTTTCTGTAGTGATCATGCTTAGAGTCCTTTCTCTTTATTTTTGTGTATCTTTTTATAGGTTTGTGATTTTGTGATTACCATGACGTTTTTATAAAACAGTTTATATTTATAACAGTCTATTTTAAGCTAACTTAAATTCAAATGCATACTAAAGCTTTACATTTTAACTCTCCTACTTCTTCCACATTTTGTTTTTGATGTCCCAATTTACATCTTTAACTGTGTGTATCCTTTAAAAATATGATAGTTATCAGTATTTTAATACTTTTGGCTTTGAACCTTTATACTAGATTTATAAGTGATTTCCTTGAAACCATCATTGAAGATTATTCTGAATTTAACCATATATTTACTTTACCAGTAAAATTTATAATTTCATGTTTTCCTATCACTACTTAGTGTCCTTTTGTTTCATCTTGAAAAATTGCTTTTAACATTTCTTGTAAGGCTAGTCTAGTGGTGATGAACTTCAGACTTTGCTTGTCTGGAAAGTTATCTCTCCTTCAATTCTGAAGGGTGACTTTGCCAAGCAGAGTATCTTGATTGGCATTTTTTTTCTTTCAATACTTTAAATATATCATCCCAATCTTTCTTGGCCTACAAAGTTTATGTTGAAAACCCTACTGACAGGGGTCTTATGGGGGTTCCCTTGTATGTACCAAGTTATTTTCCTTATGCTGCTTTTAAGA
>NW_017732073.1:289576-294543 GCF_001890085.2 Hipposideros armiger | reverse complement strand
GATATTTTAACTATAGTAATCCTTGGAAAGTGAATCATTCTAAAGAGTCAAATATTTCCAGTATCTGGAAATTTAATGCTTAATCCCCGAGTCATTCTTTTGACTTTTGTTATAGTGGCTATAAAACCACGACCTTGGGAGCAATTGAGCTATTGTTGAGTGCTATTTGTTCCCATACTAAATAGTGTCTTATTGCTCTGCTTTGGTATATTTAAGTCAATCTCTATATTGCTTTCTTCTTTTCTACTTTTGTCAAGCTTCTATCTCACTGTTGTCAATGTGACTACCTATAGCACTCACTCTGTCCTCCACTTCTAATTTACTATTTCTGGAATTTTTTGGACTTTGACACAGAGTCACTAAGTCATTTTGCAAAATAAGAATAGAGCTGGTGTAAATAAAGGACTATAAAGTTCTGTGAACATTAAGGATTATCCTTTTCTGTAAGGATTTCTTTTAAGCATCTATTTTACTTGTTCTGTAGCCTGTTTTGCTTTTTCTTTAATTCTAATTTTTATACTTAAGAAAATTTAGCTGGTACTGTGTAAATACTTTTTTTCAGAGAGAAAAAGGAAGACATTATTATTTACATAACACAGATTTGTTCACCTATAAAGGAATAATTATCATGTATAGGAAGGAGCCTCAAAAAGTATATTTCAAAATACTAACATTGCATGATAGAATTAAAAATATTTACAAGTTGCTTTTCTGAGTCCAAATGTGTTATGATAAAAGTATGTTATGTTTGCAATGAAGACATGAAGAGTTTTGTTTTTAATTGAAAGAAATATAATCAACAAAAACAAATGTATTAGCACTATTGCCATTTTAAATGCCAAGTTCTATTATTTTTAAACAATTGGGTTTACTTTCTAAAATCCACAAATAAACACATTATTTTAGGATTATGATTACTATATGAGCATTGTTACATAACATCAGCTACTTTGATAGTCAAATAATGTCTTAATGGGTCATTATTAGAATTATATTATAACTCTGGTTTTGTGGGTATTTAGGGACCCTGTTCAAAATCTAAAAGAAATACGGTCTTTCTCCTCAGAGAATTACATATGTACAAAACATTTGCATATGTTTCTCATTGACATTGCAGGACCTCCTGAACCCATTTATTATTTCATTTACCTTATACTTATTGAGCATCCATCTACTCTCTGCCTGGTACAGTTCAGTTCTATGATAAAACAAAAAACAAAACAAACAAAAAATCAATCAGCTAAATAAACACATTAAAAAGAAACTGAAATCCCTGAACCTAAGGAACATATGTACATGGTGGAACACAATTGCCGTAAGTCAAAACAATGTGTAGATTACAATTATTTTCAAATGACTCCTTTATATCAATCACTTTAGAACAAATGTGCATTTTCAATATAAGCATCACAGTAGAGCTGACTATAGTTTTCTCCAGAGTACAGGGAAGAGATCTGGTCTGGGAATATAAATTTGGGAGTTGTCCCAAATGAGATAATGAAGAGATTGAGTGTAGATAAAGTAGAGAAAATGTCTAAGATTTGGGGGGTACTCATAAATTCAGAAACTGGGCAAAGAGGTAAAATCAGAGAAGGAGACTGAGGAGTGCCCTAAAAGTAAGAGAAAAAAAAAGATGAATGTGATATCTTGAATCCAAGTGAACAAAATCTTTCAAAGAGGAGAGAATAATACACTGTGTTAAATACTGCTGATTGGTCATGAAAAATGAGGATTTAGAATTGACTACCAGAGTTAGCAATATAGAGATCATTGGTGATCTCATTAACAACAATTCTAGTGAAGTGGTATAAGAAAAAGCTGGATCACAAGGGTTTCAAAGAGAATGGGAGGTGATAAATTGGGAACACTTGATGGTAGGTAGTAAGTATGGCATTGAGAAGGATTAGCATGTTTTTATTTTGCTGAGAATAATCCCGCAGAGAGTCACGATTTGATCAGAGAGAGTGAAGGGAGAATGCTGGCCTCATTTTCTTGAGAAAGGGCAGCACAGGGGGAAAGGACTTGACCTTGTTGATCAAGACACCCATAAAAATGTGAAGGAGGGCAGAGTATATAATAAGTCTTTTTAGATTGTAAAAACAATACAGCACTTGTTTAGGAGGGAAGAAGAATAAATGAACTATGAACATGTGGTAAGTATTTGGGGCAGCATTAAGAGCTCAGAAGAGATATATACATTTAAATGAGATAATTCAGCATAATTGTGTTGTTGTTGTTTTTTCCAACCTTCAGATGGACATTCAAGCATAAAACAGGAAGAGGTGTACTGAATCAGGGCTAGTGCTTTGCTAGGAGAGGGACAATGAACTAGATAAGATACAGGAAGCTGAAGGTTGCATGCAAAGGAGTGATAGACCAGAGTATCTAAACTGGGTTATGGAATAAAATGAAGATATGAAGGGAATGAAGGTGAGCAAAAAAGAAGGAAGGAGGATGAGTAGACATTATTTCTCCACGAGATCAAAAAGTTGAGAGTGAGTGAACGCAAAAGACTTATTTGCCAGTGGCCAGCAAGTGGGGTTATTCAAAATGTGATTATTTGAAGACTGCAGATATTGGTCATGAAAATGTGCAGGCTAGTTATGACCATGGAAGTGTGGTAGCTGATCACTAGAAAGAGGCTAAAGGAAAGAAAGATAAACCAGAATATGTCTTCTTGGATACTGAAATGACCAAGCGTGAAGACAGGAGTAATTCTTGGAAGAGGGCGTGGCTGAACCAAGAACTAAATGTTTCAGAAAATGAGCAGTGACCTTGAAATATTTCATATTGTTCTTCTAGGGTTAGTGGTAGAAAGGGCATAGGAGACAAAGAACCACTGCCTGAAAGGCCTGCTGTGGAAGCAGTGTCATTAGGGGAGAGCCAGGTTTCAGTTAGAGCAACAAGGTAAAGAAAATATTATGAGACGAGGCCAGGTTATTAATCTTTTCTTTAATAGTTCTATCTACAATACAAGCATGTCAGTACAGGAGGGGCCGGGGAGAGGGAGAACTGCCGTCATTCTACAAAGATTCCCCTGCATCCCAGATACTTCTAAGTCTATGTGAACCTCTTCCTGAAACCCAAGGCTCTCAGTGGAGGAGCCAGGGGCATTTTGATTCCTTGCTGCTGTATCAGACTACTTCTGCTTTAAGTGAAGAACTTTTCTTTTGGTTGTTGGTTATTTTTCAGTTTTTTTTTATTTTGATATGAATCTCCTTGGATCTCCCTGTTACTTTTCATTCAAAAGATGCAACCAGACTTGAGATGTACCCAATACAAAATGATGATGATGATGATGATGATGATGATGATAATAATAATAAATAAAATAATAGGCACTTTTTTTTCTTTTATTTTGATTTAGGTATATTTGATCAAATGTATATGTCACCTTGAAGCTATACATTTTTTTGTATTTTATTAATCATGATTCAAAATTATTTGCTCTGTTTCATAGTTAAAGTTTATTCAAATGTTTGCTAAATTGTAAGCAGTTTGGCTTAGCTGTTCTATTTTGTCTACTTTGGTTATAACCTCATTTCTAAAGTGAATATTTCAATATGCTAATGAGTGAATAATGGACATCTCTTAACAACTGAGTAAATATTTCAGTTTCAGTTTTGTCTACAATGATAGATTATTTCATTAGCTAAACACAGTTCCTATAGCTAAATGCAACATATAATTTTACTGCTTAATCCACTTTAATTGTGAATATATTTTCTATTTTGTCATGACAGTTAACAGTGATTAGTTTTCAGTTCTCAATTACAGTTTAAAAAAAAAAGTGACCTTCAAGGCTGAACTATAAAAACTGTTTCTCCTTTCTGCAAAGAGTTTAAGTATGAAGGTCTCTGAAACCCAATTGCATTTTCAATGGTGTAATTTTTACCTCTTGACAAGGGGCCATCTTGTTTATTTATTACACTAGTTTACGGTAGCAGCAGACCATTCTCTACCATTCTCACAACCACCAGAAAGAAGGATAATTTACAAGTGAATAATTCTTTGAGTTGATTTATTGGATGGTTCTTGAAAACTCATTTTGACTGAGTGACCTTGGCTCTTAATATTTGGTCAATGCCAAACACATAATAGTTAGAGAATGGATATTTATATGTGGTGCATGGAGATGTACTGTAAATAGTGACTGATAAGATAACTGATATTCTTCAAATGTACTTGTGACAAAAGTTATGCCCAAAAAATTCACATACAAGGTAATGCCACCAGTTTGCAGGGGCACAAGGAGCGTCAAGAATAAAATACCACCACACCCTTGAAGCTGGAAGCAGACTAAGGAGTAAGCAGTTAATAACCTTACTAAGTTTACTGTTTCTCAGTTTATCTACTTTTTAATGTATAAAACAGCACTTCAAAAGAATTAATGACTATATAATTCTAATGCTTTTTGTTAATCTGCTATTTTTCTTTTTTGGAAATCTGGATGTTAATTATTTACCACTATATAAAAACTACAAATGAACAAATAAAGTAAAAGTCATTTTCTTTTGATCTGGCTGTGTACACATTTATTTAGACTCAATGGGAAACATAATTTTAAACTGTGTGGCTTGTTGCCACCTCCCAATTGTCTCACTAAATGTAAAGTGATTGTTGGCAGCATTTCCTCCTGTTCTTTGAAAAACTGGCAACGCTGATTTGATCTGACTTTTTTCCTTATTAGCTCTGATAATGCATTAGTAGCAATCACTTTCTTTTAGAAGGAAGAATAGTATTTCAAGGTGATAATGCCACTGAGGAAAGCACTCTGTGTTCTGTTAGATTTGTAGTTTCATGTTTGCAAACGTCACTTTGGTTCTTTGCTACAATCACAAGTCATTGAGAACTATCTAATACCTTTTTTCTTTCTTTCTGAGAAATATAAGATAAATTCCCCAACTGGTAAAATTAAAAATGTGCTGTGTACATTGTATAATTCTAGTCCTCAGCTCATCTCTCTT
>NW_017732073.1:284393-289026 GCF_001890085.2 Hipposideros armiger | reverse complement strand
TTTGTCCTGTCAAAATTCTAAATCTTGCTAGTTTTCTAGTGGTTTGACCCGAACTGACATTTCTGGAACTGACCTTTATGTGACAAGAACTTGGACCCAAAATCATTCTCTGAGAACTATCTTACATTGCTTGCTGAAATTGCTAGAGAAAATTGGTAATAGATTGGCCAACCCTTGAGTACAATTCCCTAAAAATATGTTTAGTATCAAGCTCCATTATATTTTTGTAAGGATTCTGACCATATTAAAGGTTGTATTTTATTTATTGATATTCCATGCCTAGTCTCAAAAAAGGATTTGAGACAGCTGCATCTGTAAGGAAATCTGATTGTCTCTACTTTGTCTGTGTTTGTCTCCTCAAACTGTTGTTTTTTCCCCCCATTTCTCTTTGAACTCATATTTTTATTGTATAATATCCCTTAATTATTATCCTAAGCACATTATCCCTCTTGTATTCCTCAGAATTATACTTCATTTTTTTTTGTTTATTCCCATCTTCACAGTTTGTTGCTATTCATGTAGCTGCCTTTGGTGATTATTATTTCCTTCCCTATTCCAAGTACTGCATCCAAATTCTTTTAAAGTTTTCTTTTCAGTGCCTACGTTTTATGTACTGCGACCATAATTGAAGTGTTAGTGACAAAAGTTTTCCTACTTTTCCATCAAAGTGATTATTTATTATGTTGTGAATTTTTTCCCTAAGTGTTATTTGTAGGATAAAACCTTGTGTCCATGGCAGGATAGCACTGTAGTTTGTTATTATATGAGCATCACCTCCCTGGCAATCCTTTTAAAGTTTTCTTTTTTTTTCTTTATTTTCCCAGATACTTTTAATCATGGCTTTAATGGAGCATAGAGTACCCTTGCCCTTATGTTGATTCATTTTATCCAAGTCTTTTTCCTTTTTTCTGTTTCTTGGTTTGGTCAAACATAATTAAACTCACATGTGTTAACACATATACAATTCCAGCTTTCTGCCTCAGGAGGAGAGGGATAGAAATAAACCCCATGTGAATCTAATTCATTCAAGAAAGCTTTTGCTCACTCTTCCAAAGCAGCCAATAACCACATCATGCAGTTGCAAATATAACACAGTGCAGCATCTGTGGGCCATAGAAAGAGCCTGGTTTAGTTTCTGCACCGGTCAGATGGACCCATTCTATGCAATATGTTGAAAGTCTTGCTAGGTTTTCATCTGCCTTGGCTAGCTGGGTCTTTGGATAATTGGCAGAATACCAGATAATCTTTAGAATGAGTTTCTATTTTCTAAAAAGTCACCAACCTAATTCTTGTAAACATGCCACTTTGGAATCTTTGCAAAAAACACAACAACAAAAGATTTTTGTTGTATTCAGTTTAGACATAATTATCCGCTGTCTTCTGGTTATTTCATCTTTAAATAATATATATTTATCTATGCATTGTAAAATCAATGTTAGATTATTTGAGTATCAATAGTGCACTAGCTCCGACATTCCCCTACATGCATCTTTGTTTATTTAACCTTTTAAAATAACCAGCTGAGATGATTCATTGTGATTTATATTTAAAAAGGCAGTATAAGGAATAGAAAGTGTAGGACAATAAAGAACTGTTGTTTCCCTTGGCTGAAATCATATTGGCAATTTATTTTCTTCTCTTTAGTGATGCCACAAGATACTTTAAAGATGGCATTAATTAACATACCTTTTTTTCCCCAAAAATAATCTTCTATTCTGCTTTTAACCACTGTGTTCTGTGGAACATAAATCATACTTTTTCTTGTCATTATAAATCAGTAAACTTTTCACTGTGATTGTATGGTTGTTCGCACCTTTAAAACTGTGATAAACTCATCTATATAAGAATAAGTTCTGTGAAATACTTGTTAAAGTAAAAGGCTGTGTTTGTTTGAAATAAAAAATGTAGTTTTAGGGTATGACCAGTATGTTTTACTCTTAATTTGAAATGAAATTGAGTGAGTCTTTAAAAATACAACCAGAAAAGAGAAACAAAAGGTAGAAAAATGGAAATAAACTAAAGTTTAAAACTTTTTGGAGTATAGAAGCTCTTAAGAGAGGCCACAATAATAGATACTAAAATCATTCTTTATAATAGGACAGTTATGAATGTATCCAGGAATTACAGAATCAACTTAATACACACAGGTTTATGCCAAGCTGAAACTCATCAATTTATGATGTGTCTCAGGAGAAGAGGTAGTTTGTGCAGGTCCCAGACCCTGGCAGGTTGGAACATGTGTAGGTTGAATGGGTGCAGTCAGCACTGTAGTCGCTGATCTTACCCAGAAGTCTTAGAAGCCCTGTGCATAAGACTTGTACAAAGTAAATTTGAGCTTCTGATCTCCTCTTGGATGGTGTTCTAGGATTCTGTATCGAAGGTCCTCAGGAGGCACAAGTTTCCTGGGAAGCGCTTTGGCACTATAGGGGTCACTCCACAAAGCCCAAGTTTAGTGCTAAGTGCCTTACATTCATTGTGACATTTAACCATACTCTAGCCCCATGAGCTGAGCTGGGTATCGTTAAGACTGATTTCAAATGAAGGCACTTGGCCTCTGGAACTCATGGCAGGGGTATGTGTGTGTGTGTGTCTGTATGTGTATGTGTGTGTGTTACTCGGGTCTATACATTTAAATAGAGGTTTAGGGCTTGAATATAGGTCTGTCAGATTCCAAAGCCCCTGCCTTTCCATTATACCACACTGTCTTGAGGAGAGGTTGCTACAGGGTGATGGTTGGCTAAGAAGACAGGAGATTTCCTGAGTAGTAGGAATATTTTTCCTCCTGTGGATTTTAAACCCTCTCCTGAAGTGGCTTTCTTAGATCTCAAAATCCAACTCAATAGCCACTGACTAGTAATTCTTCCTTCTCTCCCTCTATTGCTTCCTTCTATTCTCTCTCCCTTTTCTTCAATTAATATGAGCACTGCATATAATATCCAGCTCTGTTCTTTTCATAACAAGCTAAAACAGAAAGAGTTTAAGTTAGAAGTAGTTTCAAACTCCAGAAGGGTGAGGACTGAGGGAAGTGGAAGCGAAGACTAATCATATCTTTGTTTACAGGTGGAACACCTACCTCAACCTGCTTTAATGTATAAAGTCCCTGAACTTTCAAGTGTTCAATTTGAGATGCCTTTGATTTCTGGGTAATTTTATGATTTGTCTCTCAAGTTTACTTTTTCCCCGGGATATATGTGGAATATTCTTACACACAAATTCTTCAGTCATCTTCATGAGCATTTACTTTATTTGACACTAGTCGTTCTTCATGTGTGTATTATTTCTAACTATTAAGAGTTTAGAAACTTATTAAGGTTAGAGATTTAATTTTATATGTCTGTGTCTCGCTACCAGTACATACAGAATAACACAAAAAATAGGACTCAATAAGTATTTACTAAAAATACATTTATTTGTTATTTTACTTTGAGATGGAGGAAAAAAATACAAATTGTTTTTGTTTGAAATTTAGAAGTAAATTTTAATCATCTCTTGAATACTATCAAGATAATTTCACTAGACAGTCTCAATTACTTTGTATTATGTTAAGGTTGATTTTTAATATTTGTCACAAATCAGTCTGTTCTGCATTGCTAAAAAAACAAAAGGTTGGCTTTTCATTGGGAGCAAGGATTTTTAGAAATTAGCTGTTTAATTCCTTTACCCTTTATATTATCCCTTTCTTTATTCTTCAGAGGTTTGATATGCCAGCCCTTGGGAAGAAAAAGAAAAAAATGGCTTCAGAGTCATTGACACTGAAAAATAAATTGGGAATCCTGATTAAAGTGTGTATGAAAGGAGTGTGATACAGTTTCTAGGGGGGTGCCATGGATTGGAACAAGTGATAAGAAGTAACATTTCTAAGAATAAAATCATTAGTGAAGTTGTTATAGGTTTTTGTTTTGTTTTGTTTTGTTTTGTTTTTGGCATGCCTTTAAAAATGAGTTGGTAGTAATTTGTGTTTAGTTTTTGTACTTTGATGACAGTAACTTGCATTTACATAGTTATCTGAATGCTTGGAAATAACCATCTCCTCCATTTTCCACTGAAAGACACTAATATTAATATTACTAATATTAAGTAATCTCTTCAAAACCACATTGATGGTAATTAAGTAGACCAGGCTCTTCTCTGATTTTTGATATCAATTACTTGGTTTTTAGACTCCATGTACATATTACTTCAAGATAATTGCACTAACCCTCCCTGAGAGAAATCTCTAGTTTATTTTCTTAAGACTTATTACTTATTAAATCTGAACTGTTAAGAGTCTCAATTAGTTCTTTGTTTTCTGACATTCACTGTGCCTTCATTGAAGTTTTATATATTCATAGTTTTTATGGGTTATTGGTAGTCCATATTTTAGTTCAATTTAGCTTACTATTACCCTAAAATATTAGGTTGTCAGAAAAGTCATGACCCATTTTTGCAACAAAAAACAGAAAAAATATGCCATGACTTTTCTGACAACCCAATAGTTTCTTCTCTTTTTTGTTTTCTTTTCCCTTGTAACTATTATTGATTTCACCAAGAGAGTAAAAGAAATAATATTTGCTGATGATCATTATGTGCCAAACATCTCCCTGAGTAATTTTGTATGCATTATTTAATATATCTTAAATATGACATCTTATAA
>NW_017732073.1:280669-283893 GCF_001890085.2 Hipposideros armiger | reverse complement strand
CAATTTATAACTTCAAACCCTGGAAGTAATGTATAGGTTATGCAATGGATGGCAGTTTTCACTATCAGGGTCCTTTCTGAGTCCAGCCAGTTCCTAAAGCTGCCAATTCTCTACATCCATCTCACCATGAAAGATAAGTTCATTTAAAGCTAAATAAGGTAGAATGGTACAATTTGTCTCACTTGATTCAGTAGTAATGTCTTCAGTTCTGTAGTGCAGGCTACATCAGAACAGATTTTTCTTTCTTAAATGGGACTCTTAAAGTTGTCAAACTTGTTTTTTTCTGTTGTTCAGTCTTTCAATTCCAGTATGAACTAAATGGGCCTTATCCATCTTGTTCTTCCCTTGTTCCATGATCTCTGAAAGTTCTCATTATGCTAACTTTGATGAACCATAATAATTTAAGATAAAGCATATCTTTATAAAATAACATTAGTGTCTTTATTGTTTTGGGTTTTCTCAGTGAACAAAACTATCTTGTCACACAACCTCAAGTTTGGCTGATGATTAATGGATGTGAAACACACTATGAAAACATCCAAATGCCAAAAAATGTGAATTCCTACAACTGATTTTATTTATATTGTTAATTTCAGTGAATAGAGAGCTACAAAGAGGGCTATCTCTTTGTAGCCTTCATAAAAACCACTTATCTGTATGTAGTTTTCTTCTGCTGTTGAATTTTATTCTAAAAAGACTTTGTTAAATTGATTTTGTTTATTCAGTAAACAACTATTGAGTGTCAGAACTATTCTGTGCTTTAAAGAAACTGACATGTAAAACGGTCCCCATCAAATGAAGATGAGAGACAAAAAGATCATTGTATCAGAGGTTGGTAAATCTACAGCAGACATATTTTATACATCAGCTATAGTTCTAATCTAATTTCCCTTTTCTTAGCACATTACCTCTCTATGGTGCTTCTTAAATTTGAAAATGGTATGGAATAATCTGAGTGCTCCGTTGAAATGGAGATTCCTAGGCTCTACCCCTCGAGAGAGTCAGTAGATCAGAGAATCTTCATTTCCCCAAAGAATAGGTGTTTTGAGAGCTGGTAACCCTAGGACTTCACTTGGAGAAAGAGCCCTTGTGTGATCTTTCCCTTTTGCCCAAGACTTCCCCAAATGAGAGTGCTACAAGGCCTCTTTTTATTACTCTATCTGCTTATCTCAATGACATACTGCCAACTTAGATTTACGAGGTTCATATCAATTCATTACCTTGATTTGAAGTAATCCTTCGTAGTGATGTGCGGAACTTACTGATGTCAGTTGTACCTAGCCTTCTGAGAATGAAACCCATAACTGTTGCCTCACCCAAAGGCTTACTTTAATGGTGGGGATACCTGGAAGAAGATGATGAGGGGATGCCCCTCTTATGGTGTAATAAAAGAGTGCTTTTTTAAAAAGGGTATAAAAACACATCAGTTAGGAACTGCCTATATGTAGGCAAACATTTTATAAGTATTCATCATTTAATCCTCATAACAAACCTACAAAGCAGGTGCTATTGTTATGTCTATTTTACAAATAGGGACACTTGCCCAATGTCACACAGCTACTGCATGGTAGAGCAGGGATTTGAACTCAAGTGGTCTGGCTCCAGGATATGGTGGCTGTAATGATTATACTAATGCTACCTTTCTTTTAGTCAGTGGAATGACCTGTGGTCCCTTTGCTATCAATTTCACATCACAATTACTCCAGTAAGTTACACAAATGAATAAAGAAACAACGGACAAAAGCCATCTTAAAAGCGAAACAGAACAATGCAAACAGTATATAGTATAGTTTTCAGTGTATTTTCAAATCAAATATGTATTTTAACCTCAAATTACAGGAAAATTTTAGTAAAGAAGAAAGAGCCCAGTAGATTCATAATAACACATAGTAACATATCTCATGTTCTCAGAAAAGAAAATGATATTTACTTTTACAATTTTTGTTTTGTTTTGTTTTTTTGTTTTTTGTCTTTTCTCCCAGAAATACAGGTACTCCACCCTGAGCATGAATTTTTGAGTCAGAAAGAGCAGTCTTCTAATTCTGGCCTGTCACTTACTTGCTTGATGACTCATGGCAATTTTTTTACTTTAATTCTCTGCTATAAAATGGACTTGACAATACAAGGTTTGGTGAATATTAAATAAGATAATTATATCAAGTGCTTAACCCAGTGTCTGGAATATAGCAGCCTCTCAGCTATCAGTACCCATTTGCTGGTATTATTATTAGAGGTAGTTATTAGTAATAGTATTAGTGGTAGTAATAATTTTGATACTCTTATTAGACTATAACATGTTTAGACAGAATATTTTTGATGAAATGAATACATCATGATTATGAAATGCTTCTTCTGAGATGAGCTTATTTATCTTTACCAGGTGATCAACCCAATACTCATCAACTGCTAGCCCAGGCCACACGCCTGCGGGAGAGTGCTGAACTCTTCCAGTCGGATGAGATGCGTCCTGCTAATGATCCAAAGGAGAGAGATCCCGCCCGTGTCAGAATGCTAAATGACATTCTCCAAGACATGGAGAAGAGCTTCCTGATACAGCAGGTGCCACCAGGTTTTTATAGGTAGGATATGTGTCTCAACATTTATATTTGTATACCCGTCAATTAAATTCTTTTATGTTTGACTTTCAGAACACGTATCTTCTGTGAACAAAACACTATATGTTTTTAAATTGTAAAGCAGTTATTATATCTCCACTTTAAGGACCATTCCCCTCCCCCAAAGAAAAGTTTAACTTCATAAATATAGAAGAAAGGTAACTTGGTTTAGCAGTATCATATAGAAAATGATTAATAATTTTTTTGACATTAAACTCAATATGGGTCAAACATGATATGCATACTGAAAAACCAAATGAAATTGTAGGTTATATTGGGAGAAATACACTTTCATGAATGAATCAGGATACAAACCCATGACATTCTGTCTTATTATATATAGTAGGACCTAAAAATTTCATTCTAAGAGGGCGTTAAAGAAGTTTAATATTGAAGGGAGAGTAGGAATTAGGTGAATCTTGAAACAACCAGGGGACTATTTAGTTGGAGAGTCACAATAGAGTGGTTTTTGAAAAACATTTATGCACTTTAACAAATATTTTACACAAACAATTTTCATTTGGCAGGAAATTCAATTTCAGCTCTTAGAGGATGAAATGAGTAAAACATGGCTTTATTTTTGAGGTTCCTGATATATTAGAAACTAAA
>NW_017732073.1:267407-279579 GCF_001890085.2 Hipposideros armiger | reverse complement strand
GAAGATGGAAGACCAAACTGTGCATTTTTGCCACATTTTACTCTTTTACTTCCACAAAGGGACAAACATGCGTCAAACTTTTGAAAAGTTGCACAAAGTTTATGGTGACAATGCTCTACAAGAATGTCAGTGCCAATGATGGTTCACAAAGTTCTGTGCTGGTGATTTTGATGCCAACGCCACTCCTTGGTCAGGGAGGCCCCCCGAGGGTAATGATGACAAAATAAAGGCATTGATGGAGTCAAACTCATGTTACACAACACGAAAGATTGCAGAAACATTGAACATGCATCATTCAAGCGTTCACGACCACCTGAAGAAGCTAGGATATGTAAGCAAGCTCGATATTTGGGTTCTGGTTCCGCATGAACTCCAAGTTCATTTGACGGCACATATAAACATCTGCAATATGCTCATTAAACATGAGGAAAATTATCCTTCTTTGACCAACTGATAACTGGTGATAAGTGGATTGTTTACAACAATGTGGTGTGCAAACAGTCTTGGTCCCGATGTGATGATTCGCCTCAAATGGCATCGAAAACAGGCATTCATCAGAGGAAGGTTATGCTTTCAGTGTGTTGGGATTTTAAAGGTGTCATGTTTTTCGAGCTCCTACCAAAGAACCAAACAATCAATTTGAATGTGTACTGTTGGCAATTGGACAGTTTGAACGAATCCATCATCCAGAAACATCCAGAGCTTGTTAATTGTAAAGGAGTTGTGTTCCATCGTGATAACGCGAGACCACACACAAGTTTGATCACCCGTCAAAAACTATTGGAGCTTGGATGGAATGTGTTGCCACACCCACCATACTCGCCTGACCTTGCGCCATCAGACTTCCACTTGTTTTGCTCTGTTCAAAACTCCTTGCTTGGTATAACGTTCAATTCAGATGAGGCTGTAAGTCAGCATCTTGTTCAGTTTTTCACAAATAAAGACAGGTCCTTCTATGAATGAGGAATTATGAAGCTCACTGAAAGACGGCAAAAGGTTATCAGACAAAATGGGAAGTATATTATTAATTGATCTTTGTTCTTTATATAAATAAGTGACCTTTGAAAAACATAGACAAAATACATCATGACTTTCCTGACAATCCAATATATTTATTCCAGGGTTTATCATGAGAAAAGTCAGGAGATAAAGAGGCATAAGAGAAAAAGTGAAGGCAAGAAGACTATTTGGCCCAGAACTGTCATATTAAAGGGCCTCAAATTTAGCCTTTACACCACATCTATCTATCTATCTATCTATCTATCTATCTATCTATCTATTTATCTATCTATCTATCTCTATCTATAAAATAATATGCTGGACTAGAAATACTGTGTATTACCAAAGGATATCACGAGGACTAAAGATGTGAAGCATAAGAACACAAGTCTTAATTATATATGAGAAAAAAGTTGCTAACAAGTAGTGTTCTTAAAAGACTAAATATGTTTTAATAAGGTAGTGAACCCATTATCACTGCAGGTATTAAAACATAGGCTGAGTAGCCATAAGTACCTGAGTATTTTGAGTTCATGAGGTTTAAGATATCTTTTATTACAAACATTCAGTGGTCTGACAAATCACTTGATCTCTTCACACCTTAGTTTCTATATCTATAAAATGAGATGATGGAATGAGAACCTTTTCTAATAAGAAACCTTGTTTCCAGAGCCAGCCGAGTGGCTCAGTTGGTTAAGAGCTCTCTCAAGAGTTTGAGCTCTGAGCAACAGTGGTTTGATGCCTGGCCCGAGCTGAGCTGCCACTGAGTTGCCAACAGGTAGGAGGATGGCTCAGCTAAAAAAAAAAAAAGAAAGAAAGAAAGAAAGAAAGAAACCTTGTTTCCTTATGATATTTGATGGTTTCTTCTCATGACTTTAAACCAAAATTAATATTTAAAATCCTTATTTTATATTATGTCTTCTAATACTGTGACTCTCTCGTAAGTCTTTGGGAAATGTTCTTTTTTTATTTATTTTTTATTTTTTTATTTTTTTGCAGTTCTATTTTTTTACTAGTTTTAGGTGTACAAAACAATGCATTAGTTATATTTTTCACCCCTCACAAAGTACCACCTCCCTCCCCGACTCAACCGCCCCCTCCAAAGATATCATACATATCTATCACAATTCCATCGACTCCACTCCCCGCACTGTACTCCACATCTCGTAACCACATATATATCAAATCTTAGTTGACATACAACATTATTCAACAGCAGCTTCAGATGTACAGTGCAGTGGTCAAGCCTCTACACTGTCCATGAAGTGGCCTTCCTATCAAGACATGAGTCCACCTTACCCCCTAATTATTTATTACAATAGCTATCTTTAAGGCACTTTGTATGCTCCATGTACTCATGTAATCATCAGAGACATAAAAGTTGGCCTCAAGTTAAAACACCTGCTCTGATGAGTTTATACACGTGTCAGGATATGGAAACAGAGTGAACAAGGTAATCAAGTAAAATATTAGTATATGATAGCTATAACAAGAGCTAAAAAGAAAAATGAAACCACATTATTAAATCCAGCATTACTAAAAAGTCTTTATCAGAGTAAACTACAGAGAGTGCCAAAAACATGTATACACACTTTATGATAACATCTCTATTTTTGCATACATAATGTATATTTTTGGAATACATAATGTAAGATAATTCTATTTTCTTCACTTTTAATTTATGAAAATTCAGAAGTTAATAAAAATCATATATGAAATATAGTTTTGTATGCTGTGATATGGTAAACTCTCCATTTGCCTTTTTTGCCACTTACACTAGATATAGAAGACCCCTTGTGTTCTGACTTACGTGTCTAGTAAATTTTGTACCACCCCTTCAAATAATACTTATGGACTCAATTTACTTTATTATACATTTTGAGTAGAAAAGTAAAATTTGTCTTGCTTTAAGTTAATAATGATTAAGCATTTTTTGACTAATGAATAAGTGATTTTCATTCCTGTTAATAATATGATTACAGGATACTTTGTATTCCAGTGTACAAGCCTGAAAATGTTGATTATGATAATGTTCTAATTCATATAACAAACTTTAGGATTGGAATCTTATGGCTCAATATTCTGGTATTGTTTGAAGCTATTGCTATAGTTATATTGAAGGAATACATGTATGCCATTCTTCTTCTTAGCTCTATTAATTCATATATATGCCAGCAGTGCAAATAGATTAAATAGCTTCACTTTGATTTATCTGGCTGAACTTTATCTCAAGATTGTCATGGATTTTACTTCATTTCTGAAATATATAACAAATTGTCCTACTTCACTTTTTTCTTGATAGAGAAGTCACATTTCTAAATATTCTTGATGTAAAAATTTTCAAAATTACAATAGACTTTGTACTCGTAATCCTTATATGCTCATTTTCTATGGCAGAGGAAATGTTCAAAGTAAAAAGATGGGTGTCATAAAATCATATGTAGTTTAAGAAAATGGGAAAATTGATTATTTATTGTGACAACTATACAGAAAAAAAGATAAAATTGATAATTACATAGTACCAAAGAACATTTAGTGAACAGAGCTCATTTTTTATTTTGATGTTAAACAAGCTTTAGAGATGTTACTCATGTAAGAATCTTACTCTTCAACCTGATGGTGTTATGACAATTCTCATCAAATATACAAGGAGGAAGTCAAAAGTAATTTGCTTTTTAAGAAAGTTGTTGACAGAAGTTCACTGTATAAAATATTTCATTTGGAATTTTGATCATGTCCCAAAGGATACTGCCTCAACAAAAGTGTCACTAAACACTGAAATATATTATTTTTGGAATATGCAACAGAATTTCCCTATAATTTGGCATAAGACTATTCAAAGATTTCAAATCCTATGATGTTGTGTCTAAAACTGGCTGCCATTCCTATAAATAAACCTTCATTGAACATTGTGCTGTGCAAACGTACTAATGGAAACTGGCAATATAAGATCCCTACCTTCAAGGGATTTAAAGTAATTCAAGAAGTAAGATACATAAATCATAATTTAAATAAATTTTCAGTATACTTATGCAAAATACCCTAAGAGTGCTACAAGCAAGAAGTACTGCTGGGATTCAGGAAAGAGAGAAACTGTTATCTTGTGGCAGTCTACAAAGACTTTATAGGGAAAGGTAAAAATTCATCTGAGCTTGAGGAAATGGTAAGATGCCTACTAAATTAGGGAGTACTATAGACTAAATGTTTGTGTCTTACCAAAATGTATGTGTTCAGACCTAATCTCCAATATGATGATATTCGGAGGCGGGGCCTTCTGGAGATGATTAGGTCATTAAGGCAAAGCCCTCATGAATAGGATTAGTACCCTTATAAAAGAGATCCTGGAGAGTTCCCAATGTTTTCCTATGTCTTCTATGTCCGGACACAGCCATCTATGGACCAGGACACTGGCCCTCTCCAGACACTGAATCTGCCAGTGACTTGCTCTTGGACTTCCCAGCCTCCAGAACTGTGGGAAACACATGATGTTGTTCATGAGTCTGCCAGTCTCAGCCTTTATTTATTTATTTGGTTGTTTGTTTGTTTTTAGTTTATTATTATTATTACTTTAATAGTAGCCTAAACTAAGACAGGGAGCATTTCAGAAGAGGACAATTGTGGATAAAGATACAAAGGAGAGGTTGCCTGGGATATGCTGGGGGGTGGAGAACAAGAAGTGGGAATAGCCTGAGTGGCTGTTAGGTTCACTGTTATGGAGAGTAGGAAGGAATCCAATTGTGGAGTCCCTCAAATGCTCTGTTGCGAGGTTTGGGCTTCATGTTTCATGCAAAATAAGCCACGAAGAAATCTGCATTGTTAGGAAGACTTGTCTAATGCCCCAGATAGGGTGCACTGCAGTTGAGAGAGAACAGAAACTGTCAGGAAGACCAAGGTGGAAGAAAGTGATGGACAGATGAGAAAACGATTTGGAATGTTGGTGTCAATGAAGAGCAAAGGGCTGGCTTGGGGAGATGGCGTTAAGGAAGAATTGATAAATTTAGTGACTGAGTGGCCACGAAAGTCTTATTTCAGGTTGTTGTTATGATTCCCCTGGGGCTAGGCAGAGATGCTGGGCTGGTAGTAGAAAGTGCCTCCTCTCTGGCCATTTCTTTAGTCAGTTAGTTAAAGCACTTCGGTATCTCAGGGTCTCCATGTAATTATATGATAATCTGTGTTAAAGGTAATTTCTGAAGTCCCTTACAGCTCTAAGAATCTGATTCAATGGACACTCCCTGTATTAAGACTTGAGGAATTCTTCTAATGTGGAGTAAGTGGAAGAGGAAAAATGCAGTGATAGACTGTGATGGCACATTGAAAAGCTTCAAAGTGCCACTGAGGTACTGAGCTCAGTAGGCAGTGGGCAGCATATGACACTATATGTGTGATCAGGGACCATGTAAGTGAAAATGTGTTGAAAACTACAAAGCATCACAAAAATATTACTGTCACCAAAATCCAGCAGTGTAAAACCTGACCCGTTGCCCAAGTAGGAAGGGCATTATGTATTTTCTTGAGAACTCCGAGTCTTTTCCCTCTCCTTCCTTCATTATGATTCCAGTAGGTACTGGAATGAGAACTGGGTATGTCTGGGGATGAGATCTTGTGGCGTCTGTGTTTTGTTATTGGATTCTTTTTAATTCTTATAGTTACTATTCTATAAGCAGAAACAGTCCATTTAGAGCTCATGCAAAAGCAGGTTGAGCAGTCTTATCCAGTGAACCTATGTATTCTCCACTACAATATATTTTCCTTAACAAAAAACCAAAACAAAACAAAACAAAAAAACTATTTTGGAGAGCAGTTTTAGGTTTAGAGGAAAATGGAGCAGAAACTACAGAATTCCCATACAACCCGTACCCTTCACACATAGTTTTCCCTCCCAACACACAGCCCCCCCCCATTATTAATATTAACATCTTGCAATAGCATGGTATATTTGTTACAATTTATGCGCCACTGTTGAACATTATTATTAACTAAAGTTCATAGCTACTGTTAGGGTTTACTCTCTGTGTTGTACATCCTATGGGTGTTGACAACTGTACCCACCATTATGTATAGAGTGTCATACAGAGCAGTTCCACTGCCCTGAAATCTGTGCCCATCTCTCCCTCCCTACTCCCCGAACCTCTGGCAACCACTGATCTTCTTACTGTCTCCAGAGTTTTGCCTTTTCCAGAATGCCATATAATTTAAATCATACAGGGTGAACTTTTCATGTTAGATTCTTCACTTAGCAATATGAATTTTAGTTTCCTTCATATTAATTTATCTTTATGACTAAATAATATTCCACTGTATAATGTACCACAGTTTGTTTATCCATTCACCTATTTAAGAACATCTTAATTGCCTTCAAATTTTGACAATTATGAATAAAGCTGATATACATCTGTGTGCAGGTTTTTATGTGGATGTGCATTTTTAACTCCTTTGGGTAAATACTAAGGAGCACAATTGCTAGATCATATGGTAACCTATGTTTAGCTTTAAAAAACTGCCAAACTGTCTTCCAAAGTGGTTGTACCATTTTACATCCCCACTAGTAATGTTCCACGTTCTCACCAGCTTTTCTTAGTGTTCTGTATTTTAGTCATTCTAATAGATTGTATTGTTATCTCATTGTTTTAATTTTCAATTCTCTAATGACATATGATCATCTTTTTATATGCTTATTTTCTATCTGTATACCTTCTCTGGTGAAGTGATTTTTCAGATACTGTGCCTATATTTTAATTGAGTTGTTTTCTTATTGTTGAATTTTAAGAGTTCTTTTTTTATAGTTTGGGTGCCAATTTTTTTATCAGGTATGCATATTACAAATATTTTTTTTTCCCCAGGCTGTGTCTTGCCTTTTCATTCCCTTAATGGTGTCTTTTGCAAAGCAGAAGTTTTTAATTGCAATGAAATCCAACTTAGGGGTTTTTTTTTGTTTTGTTTTTGTATGTGAATGTCTAGTTGTTCCAGCACCATTTGTTGAAAACTCTGTCCTTTCTCCACCGAATTGTCTTTCCTTTTTTGCCATAAAATATATTTTTATATTGCCTTTTACTATCAGCATCTCACTTGTCCATCGTAGAATAAATTTCTGAATTAAGAATGCTATATAACAATGATGTTATAGGAATACCATGGGATTTGGGATTTATAAAAGTGAGAATGGGATTTGAGTAGAAAAATTTGTCTTTTACTACTTGAATGACTTGGAGCAAGCTAATTAGCAAATCAGAGTCAGTTTCTCATCTCTAAAATAGAAAATCTCAAAGGGCTATTAATATTAGGATAAATTTAGATAAAGTTAAATAAAATGAGAATAAAGTGTGAGATGATTTATAAACTCTAGAATTTTATACAAATATTAGAAAATAAAAGTAATATTTATACCATTCTGCTCTTTTTATTTCAAACTATGATGATGTTCTGGATTCCAAAGCTTCTTCCCCATATCTCTCTTAACAACGGGAGAAATACTTTAAAATATAGTGATACAGCAAGTTCCCTTTCCCCAGGGTCACTGCAGTGAGAAATTTCTTTCATTTTTAATTTCCAATAATCAATTCCTCCCCTTAAATATTTGTTAAAAGCTTGCATAATGAGGGGTTGCAACATCCCATAGAAAATAAAATGTTGGGGGGTAATGGAGTTAAATGTGCAATGTTTAAAAGAATAAATATAATATTTATATATAGCATTAGCTTTCAAAATAAATGTGGGTACTCTAAATGAAAAACCTCAACCCATTAGGTAAGCCTTCTCTCAAACCACTTTCTAGGTGTTCAAGAAACACAATTGTAAGCATCGTAGTCTTCTGGGGCAGATTCTCCCATGACTTAAGTTTTCAAGTTTGAACCACTTTTTGGAATTTGGGTACTAACCATTCCACGCTTGAAATTTAATATCTTATGAATATGTATTTTTCCTAGCTTATTTTAGCAACTTTCAGCAAAACTTCTGGCCTGGTCCCAAATTGTAATGAGTTCTTGAGGCTGCTGTTGTGTCTCGGTATCTCCTTCCCTCACTTCACCCTACACCAGACTAAAGAATCTTTAAAAAGGGACATTAATTATTGCTTTCCCCTTAATGTAAGTAACTGAACAAAACTGCCCAGACATAGAAAGGTCTATAATTTTAAACTTTCACTGTACAAACAGAAAAACCATGGGATTTCAAAACCCCTCTCAGCAAAAATCTGATTGGCAAAAGTTTTCTATTAGTGAGCAACTCCAATATCTGAGTGCAAAATACATCAACATGACCTCACATTCATAGATTGGGATAGAATATCTGCATAAAAATACTTGTTTAGTCTCTACATGTTAAAGAGACAGCAGTTGAACAGTAAAATCTAATGATGGTTTCCCTCCCTTCCCATTATGAGATACACACACACACACACACACACCCCTTGCTGCATTATTAACTGTGGTTAGGTGGGATTATGGGGTAATTTTACCAGAGAATAGGAAATACAGTGTTGCTCTGGGGAGAAGAATCAGAGAACCACCCACTGCATTTGTACTGGAAAGGTTTTGATTTGAGGATGTGGGAAATTGAGAAGGAAGCAAACATGAGCCACCGTTTAAATACTGGCTGCTAGAGAGAAAAGAGACTCTGGGAAAATGAACATCACGAAGCACCACAATTCAAAGGAAATTAAAGTCTAAATTTACAATTCAAAGTAAATTGAAAGTCTATCTTTCAAATGAAACTATTGGTCATGCTGCAATATTGTTCTGTTGTTCTTTCTAAATATGTAATTGTATTTGCTACATTGTGGTTGAGTCGTCTATGAGGGGCTATCTAAGCAACTACATGTATAATACTGTTTCTTTGACAAGGAACTTCTGAGTTACAAACAATGCCTTACACCGGAGTTTGGGGAGCACAGTTCATTGGTGAGCTGAGGGATGGCACATGGACGTTCCAGTACATGCACGTATGGGTCTCCAGCTTTGTGTCCTTATGAAAGCTTTGGAAGCAGATTCATAATAAAGGGAGCCCTTTCCGAGAGAGCTGGGACGGCCTTGTGGAAGTTCAGAGGACACTTTCAAACCAGTGCAGCCCCAAACTGTTTTTTGTTAGCATCCTTGAAAGCAGGACAACAGCAATGTAAATGTCAAGATGCTTCTGCCTTGAGCCAAGAATAAACAAAACAATCCATTAGAAGCACTTTCCAACACATAAGCTCCCCAAACTTTGCTTTTGAAAAATGTTGGAACTAAGTTTACACTTAGGCAAGCAAAGACATTAGACAGATCTATTAAAAACAAATTTCACAGATATCCTATGGTCAGGTTTGCCATGGATCATATATTTGATTTAAAGAATTATAAGAGACTAAAACCCAACCGCCCAAAACCATTTCAGCATAGCAGTGATCTCATTACATGGCTTTCATGGTGTTTTAATTAGAGTTAGTTATATAAGTACTAATAACAACTCATGTTCAGTGTTTGATTGAGATAATGACTACTTTGCTCGCGTTGTACTTTTTTATTTTAGAGAGGTGTGGGTGGTCTAAATGGAGCTAAAACCCCACCATTGTTTCTCTTCTTATTAATTCTATGAGCAATGTCTCTGATTTCTTTAGACTATAAAAAGAATAACTAGTAATTAAGAATTACCATAACGCTTTTACAATATGTTTAATAGCGGCCACTTGCACAAAAGAATCTGTGTATGAATATAGAGTATGAATACAGAGTTTTATAATCTACACAATGTAAAACTTCCAAAAGAAGGTTGAAGACCTGGCTCATATACAAAATCTTAATAATGCTGATCATTATGTACATTCCCTCTTATGCTTTTATGAATAAATATATATATTAACTTTATAATTATATACTCCTTTCATATTTTTAAGGCTTCTACTTCTAAAAGGAACAAAAAATAGGAAAAAAAAGGAAAAAAAACTTCTAAAAGGAAAAAAAACTTTGAAAGAAAACAATTTAATATACTGAAATCCAAGCTCTTTTTTTCTTTAGCTTGTTTTGTTATTATTAAAACAAAGAATGTATCCTATTGTGACAGATGATGTTCACTGCAATTTGATTAGACATTGAAAAACTTGTTTAAAATTTTTCAATTGACATGACCACTTTATCTGTCTAATTAGTCTGAGATCCAATCTGCTAGTATAAAAATAGAAATCCAGTGTGCACAACTGTTTGGGTTTTATAAAAATATCTCTTTCAGCTTTGAGGCTTCTTTTCATCTAAAGTGAGAAAAAATAACTGTTACCATATTTACAAGTCAAGATAGTGTCAGTCTGAGGGTGAGTTGTGACTTTATGGTGTACTTGATTATATTAAGGCTAATAATAATAACAGTATGTGTCACAGAGTATTTACTTTGTATCAGCCACCGTGTTGTATATTTTAATATATTATTTGTAACCTTTGTAACAATATTGCAAGATTAGTTTTATTATCCCTTTTATACAGATAAGGAAACTGAGGCTTAAGAAAGGTTAATATGTGGCACAAATGAGATTTGAAACTCTTTTTTCTCTAAAAGAAAAACAAACCCTGCTCTTTCTACTAGACAGTACTATACATTTGATTCAAATTATTCATGGTTTGCAATAAATTATATAAATTACCAATAAATTTAGTTAGATTTTGGTGCAAATACAGTCCAATAGGTCATTTTCACAAGGGCTAGATAAATTTCATTTGTTCCAGGTTTGTAGAATTACATCTACTAACTGTAATTGTTGCAAAAGTACATCTGTGAGGCACTGAATGTATCCATATTTCTGGAAAAAAGACATGCCCTATTGTGCTGAATCAATAAAATTATCCCAAAATATTGCCTAACCTTTCATGTTTCTACAAATCTTAAATGCAATTAAAAAGAGAGGGAAATGTATCTGCTAAATCTCAGATATCATAATTAGAAATGTTTTTCCATAAATAATAGTGTGATATAGTGGAGGATCACTAGACTGAATTTAGAGATGTGGACTTGCTGGCTAAAAGGGCCACTGATTAAGTATCCTACAAGTCAGTTAACTTCCATAACATTCCTTCATTTAACTAAGAAAAGATAAACTGGCAGATCTCTAAGATAACAGAAATATTAGTTGAGGAAGTATTTACAACTAATATGAGTTGACTTGATTTCTTCGAAAAATAATTGAAGTAATTATTTCAATGAGAAGAAAAATAATAAATCTAGGTGCTCCATGGTACCGTGTTAAACATTTTATCACTTGTTTCTCTCTCCTTTACCTAATTGCCAATTTTATCTATCATCAATACAACATAGTTTAGAGTTTCTGTGTATATAAATATCTTGCTGATTTAATATGATGCAAAGAGAATTAAGACAAAGGATCATGCTTGGTAATTTCTTTGCGCCCACTGAAGCACTTAACTAGCATATCATTTTACTACATAATGAAACTAAAGTACTTGATTGCTATATAGATCATATGTTTAGCAGACCAAATATTCAGAAATCATTTTGTGTTTTTCAATATCTGGATAGTAGTAGTAACATTTTCTTCTTATAATCATAAAGCTTCNTCAATGTGCTCTTCTTGCACTACCTGTCTGTCCAGTAACTTTCATTCAAAGTAATCCAGTATGCCATCAATTCCATCATGGGATATTTTGGGGCCGACTTCCCTGGGCCCTAACACAAGTAAGTGCCAAAATCGAGTGCTTAAAGTATTTTAACTGAGCTAGCACAGCTGCTTCCAATGCTGTTGTTTATCCCTTAATTATTTCTTCCTGTATGTATCTTTCTTCCTTCTCTCTTACCAAAGATAAAAAGATGTCCTTTCCAAACCTAATCCGGTCACCTCTATTTTTGATCCTTTTGTCTCCTTCCTCCCAGCATTGCTCCATCAAATTTCATAAATCCTCTCTCTCATATTTTGCACATTTATAATTAGTCTTAGTTGCTACACTAATCTCTGTCTTTTGCTTTGAATGCACACTCCCAAGATATATCTTAAAACAAAACAAAACAAAACAAAAAAAATCCCCCCTCAACTCTTCACTACCATGCTCTCTTCCATTCATCTGACATGCTTTCCCAAAGGTCTGCTTATTTGCTGTCTGTGTCACCCATTTATTCTTTAACCCTGTCACCTGGGCTTTACCCCTGCGGCATTCTAATTGTTATTTTCTCTGTGTCACCAGTGACTTCCCCTCAGAAAACA